>NC_047108.1:111749055-111925420 GCF_902500255.1 Thalassophryne amazonica | reverse complement strand
GCGCTATATAAAAAAAAAAGTTGATTGATTGATTGAATAAACAGAAGCCACAAAAGCTGGAGTTTTAAACCTAACCAGACCCCTCCTACCGAGAGGCAGAGTGCTAAGGCTAGTGACTAAACAATAGCATTTAGCACCTATTATGCTCTAGTTAGCACCCTCCTAATGACAGGGCAGCTGTCCCTCCTAATGATGGAACGGACGCCTCTCCTGATGGCTCCCTTGATGACTCTCCTGATGACGTGAATGACTCATTACCATGAACAAAAGATTGAAACTACTTTGACCTGAGTACCCCATTGTAAACAGGGGACAAAGCGTGTCTCAGACCCCCTCCCCGGTTAAGGCTGGGTTTCAACTGTTTCACATAGAATGCCTCCTTGACCCCTCTCTCAAATCATTTCTTCTTTCTGGCTAAGATTTTAACTTCCTTGTCCTCAAACGTGTGGTTAGTGTCTTTAAGGTGGAGATGAACTGCAGACTGAGGTCCACTGGCGCCCTCTCTGCAGTGCTGGTATAGCCTTTTGTGTAAAGGTTACTTAGTCTCACCTATGTAGTGTTCGTTACAGTTTTCCTGACATCTGATATAATACACTATATTGCTCTGTTTGTAACTAGGGCTCCTGTCCTTAGGGTGAACTAACTTATGTCTCAAGGTGTTAACCGGTTTAAAGTAAACTGGGATTTTGTGCTGTCTGAAGATCCTCTGTAGTTGTTCCCCCACTCCTGCTAAATAAGGGAGAGACACTCTTCTTCTTGTCTCCGTCTCCTATCTATCTGGTCTCTTTGTTCTCTGGGACTTCTGCACTTTGTCCAGGGACCATCGTGGGTACCCATGTGAGGGCTTTCCAAACACGTTGTTGTTCTTTAGCCATTCCCTCTGCCAGCTGTTGGAGATCTGTCTTGTCTGTTTAGGGGTAATTACTACAGGCAGATTTATGGTTGTGCGATGGGGTCTCCGGTATCCCCCATTGTGGCCAATCTGTACATGGAGCGAGTGGAGAAGACAGCCTTGACATCTTTCACAGGCATCCCTCCCAGTCACTGGTTCAGATATGTCGATGGCACATGGGTTAAAATCCAATCCAATCCACTTTATTTATAAAGCACATTTAAACAGAACCGAGTCTCCAAAGTGCTGCACAGCACAAGCATAGACACGGGAAATAGCAATAATAACAATAATAACAATAAAATAGATAAGATAAAATAATACATAAATAGATAAAACCATGATAAAAAAAATACATTTCAATAAAATAGAAATAAAATAAGACACAAGGACCGTACAACTCACGTGGTGTTAAAAGCCAAGGAATAAAAATGGGCCTTAAGACGGGACTTAAAACACTCCACAGTGGGAGCAGATTGGACATGTAGGGGCAGAGCGTTCCAGAGTCTGGGACCGACCACGGAGGAAGCTCTATCCCCTCGAGTTTTAAGTCTCGTCCTAGGCACCATGAGCTGGGACTGGACCTCGGACCTCAGAGCTCGTGTTGGAGTGTAGACCTGGAGGCAGTTGATGATATATTGTGGGGCCAGTTCATTCAGAGCTTTAAAAACAAATAAAAGTATCTTAAAATCAATTCTGAAACGTACAGGGAGCCAGTACAGAGAAGCCAAAATTGGGGTAATATGCTCACGCTTTCTGGCCCCTGTTAAAAGTCGAGCCGCTGAATTCTGGACTAACTGCCGTCGGGAAAGTGCGTTATGACTAATCCCCGAATAAAGTGCATTGCAGTAGTCTAAACGAGAAGAAATAAAAGCGTGCATGACTTGTTCAAACAAATTAAAAGGGATAAAAGGTTTCACTTTTGATAAAAGACGAAGGTAAAAAAACCTCAATTTTAAAACCGCGTTAACCTGTTTATCAAATTTAAGATCGCTCTCTATGGTGACACCAAGGCTGGTGACTTTGGGACGCACAAAACTTTGGAGAGGTCCCAAGTCAAAGCGGGAATTGCCAAACAGAATTATCTCAGTTTTTCCCTCGTTAAGTTTTAAATAATTCTGTGCTAACCAAGCCTTGACATCACCGAGACAGTCGAGAAGGGGTGTCAGGGGGCAGTGGTTATTCTTGACAATCGGCATGTAAATTTGGCAGTCATCAGCGTAAAAATGGTATGACATGCCATGTTTTCTAAATATCTCCCTGAGTGGGAGGAGATACAGAGCAAAAAGAATTGGGCCTAAGATAGAACCCTGGGGAACACCACACTGCAGGGGAGCAGAAGAGGAGCAGGAGTCCCCCAGCCTCACAGAGAAGGACCTCCCACTCAAGTAAGACTCAAACCACTTCAAAGCAATCCCCCTGACACCCACACAGGTTTCCAAGCAAGATAAGAGAGTTGCATGGTCCACTGTGTCAAAAGCAGCAGTCAGGTCTAAAAGCACTAAAATAGCAGAGCTTCCCGCATCAGCTATTAAAAACAGATCATTAAAAACCTTAAGAAGTGCAGACTCTGTACTGTGAAACATTTTGTAACCCGAATGAAATGGGTCTAAAATGCCATGTGCATCTAAAAACGGCTGAAATTGAGCAAGCATGCATTTCTCCAAGATCTTGGAAACCGAAGGAAGCTTAGAAATGGGCCGATAATTTGCTAAAGTCACAGGATCAAGGCCAGGCTTCTTAATCAGAGGCTCAACAACAGCATTTTTACAAAAAGTGGGGACAGTGCCAGAGACCAGACTACTGTTTATTACCTCGCTCACAAAGGTGCCAATGGTGCCCCAAACCTCTTTAAAAAAGCAGGGAGGAACTGGGTCTGTAGGACTAGTAGAGGCTTTGAGTTTACCTACAGTCCCAGTAAGAACAGCAAGTGGCACAGGCTCAAACTGGCTAAATGCTGCCGTACATGCGTTAGCCCCTGGACCACAAGGTGAAGAGGGCGAAATATTGGTCCTTATCGCAGCAACCTTATCATTAAAAAAGGAGAGAAATCTCTCACAGGTTTCATTGGTTATTTCCAATGCAGTGGAAGGATTAGGATTAAAAATAGAGTTCACAGTTTTAAAAAGAACACGGGGTTTGTTAACACTGTTGGCGATTAAGTCAGATAAATATTTTGTTTTCTCTGCTTTAACCACACATTGATAGTTCCTCCAGCTATCTTTAAGAACCTGGTAAAAAACCTCCAGGTGGTTCTTTTTCCACCTCCGCTCCGCCCTCCGACACTCACGCCAAGCTGCACGTGTAGTGTCATTTAGCCAGGGCTCCTGCCTGGACTTTGGGCGCATGATTTTAAGAGGAGCTACGCTGTCCAGCACATCAGAGCAGGTGGAAACAAAAGAGTTCATCAGGTGCTCCGTGTTCATGTTTATAGATGGACACGGGTTTAAAAGACAACACGCTGCAGCGGTAAAGAGAGAGCTAAAATCAGCCACTGTGGTAGCCTTAATAGCACGGCTATGACGCACAGCTGGCAGCTGCTCTCCAAAAGTTAAAAACACTTCAAACATGACAGGGCAATGGTCAGAGAACACAGCATCCTCAACAATAACATGGCCAACCGAAAAGCCATGCGACAACACCAGGTCCAATGTGTGTCCGTGTATCTGCGTTGAGCCAGTGACATGTTGTGTTAGATTAAAAACTTCACATAAGTCTAAAAAGTCTCTGGCCATCGGCACGGATTGACAACATACATGCATATTAAAATCTCCGACAATTAAAATCCTGTCATTACGTGTACAGATAGAAACCATCAAATCATAAAAATCCTTGATGAAATCCATGTTGTGTCTCTGTGGTCTGTAAATGACAGCACACAACACTGGATCAGTCTGTCACGCTCTTAGCTCAAAATAGCTCAATTCAAACGAGGCAAAAGACCACTCCGTAACAACTTTGTGCTGAATGCCAACCCGTAGAACAGTAGCTATTCCTCCGCCACGACCAGAGGCTCTTGGTGTGTTAATAAAAGTACAGTCAGGAGGTAATAACTCTGAGAAAGCGGTGGACTCACCAACGTTGATCCACATCTCAGTTAAAAACAGTACATCCAGTGATCGTGATGTGAAGAAGTCTCGAAGAATGAAGGTTTTATTCCCTACGGACCTTGCATTCACGAGCGCGCACTTCGTAGCAGCCGCCGTTGTGTTAGCCGCATGAGCTACCCGGCCCAGCGGCCTAAGGTTACTCGGGGACACACCACCAGAGCCCGAATGAAGAGAATGATGAGGGCGCAGTGCGCAGAGATCCTCCCGCTGTCCAATGATGGGGACCACCCAAGCGCCGACTGGAACAACAGTGCGCCGTGACACATAACGGCGAAGAAGCCCGCACTGTGCTTGGAGAAAGAGCCAGGAAGGCCTTTAGCCTCACTAGCCGGCCGGCTCGCACTCCCCGGCGTTTACACTTCCTGGGCAGAGGTGCGTCCACCCAGACGAGCTGCTCTGGGAGATCAGCCAAGTAAAAAGAATTTGACTTTTTTGCTTCATAGATCGTGCATGATTGCACCGTGTCCTTGATTTTTAGTAATTCCTGGCGATTATACACCATTAGCGAATCAATCAGTCAATCAATCAATCAATTTTATTTATATAGCGCCAAATCACAACAAACAGTTGCCCCAAGGCGCTTTATATTGTAAGGCAATTCCATACAATAATTACGTAAAAACCCCAACAGTCAAAACGACCCCCTGTGAGCAAGCACTTGGCGACAGTGGGAAGGAAAAACTCCCTTTTAACAGGAAGAAACCTCCAGCAGAACCAGGCTCAGGGAGGGGCAGTCTTCTGCTGGGACTGGGTGGGGCTGAGGGAGAGAACCAGGAAAAAGACATGCTGTGGAGGGGAGCAGAGATCAATCACTAATGATTAAATGCAGAGTGGTGCATAAAGAGACCAGATAGACAGGAGACGGAGACAAGAAGAAGAGGAGTGTCTCTCTCTTATTTAGCAGGAGTGGGTGAAAAACTACAGAGGATCTTCAGACAGCACAAAATCCCAGTTTACTTTAAACCGGTTAACACCTTGAGACAGAAATTAGTTCACCCTAAGGACAGGATCCCTAGTTACAAACAGAGCAATGTAATGTATTCTATCAGATGTCAGGAAAACTGTAACGAACACTACATAGGTGAGACTAAGCAACATTTAATTCAATTCAATTCAATTTTATTTATATAGCGCCAAATCACAACAAACAGTTGCCCCAAGGCGCTTTATATTGTAAGGCAAGGCCATACAACAATTACGTAAAAACCCCAAAGGTCAAAACGACCCCCTGTGAGCAAGCACTTGGCGACAGTGGGAAGGAAAAACTCCCTTTTAACACGAAGAAACCTCCAGCAGAACCAGGCTCAGGGAGGGGCAGTCTTCTGCTGGGACTGGTTGGGGCTGAGGGAGAGAACCAGGAAAAAGACATGCTGTGGAGGGGAGCAGAGATCAATCACTAATGATTAAATGCAGAGTGGTGCATACAGAGCAAAAAGAGAAAGAAACACTCAGTGCATTATGGGAACCCCCCAGCAGTCTAAGTCTATAGCAGCATAACTAAGGGTCCAGCCCTAACTATAAGCTTTAGCAAAAAGGAAAGTTTTAAGCCTAATCTTAAAAGTAGAGAGGGTGTCTGTCTCCCTGATCCGAATTGGGAGCTGGTTCCACAGGAGAGGAGCCTGAAAGCTGAAGGCTCTGCCTCCCATTCTACTCTTAAAAACACTAGGAACTACAAGTAAGCCTGCAGTCTGACAGCGAAGCGCTCTATTGGGGTGATATGGTACTATGAGGTCCCTAAGATAAGAAGGGACCTGATTATTCAAAACCTTATAAGTAAGAAGAAGAATTTTAAATTCTATTGTAGAATTAACAGGAAGCCAAAGAGAGGCCAATATGGGTGAGATATGCTCTCTCCTTCTAGTCCCCGTCAGTACTCTAGCTGCAGGATTTTGAATTAACTGAAGGCTTTTCAGGGAACTTTTAGGACAACCTGATAATAATGAATTACAGTAGTCCAGCCTAGAGGAAATAAATGCATGAATTAGTTTTTCAGCATCACTCTGAGACAAGACCTTTCTAATTTTAGAGATATTGCATAAATGCAAAAAAGCAGTCTTACATATTTGTTTAATATGCGCTTTGAATGACATATCCTGATCAAAAATGACTCCAAGATTTCTCACAGTATTACTAGAGGTCAGGGGAATGCCATCCAGAGTAAGGATCTGGTTAGACACCATGTTTCTAAGATTTGTGGGGACAAGTACAAAAACTTCAGTTTTATCTGAGTTTAAAAGCAGGAAATTAGAGGTCATCCATGTCCTTATGTCTGTAAGACAATCCTGCAGTTTAGCTAATTGGTGTGTGTCCTCTGGCTTCATGGATAGATAAAGCTGGGTATCATCTGCGTAACAATGAAAATTTAAGCAATGCCGTCTAATAATACTGCCTAAGGGAAGCATGTATAAAGTGAATAAAATTGGTCCTAGCACAGAACCTTGTGGAACTCCATAATTAACCTTAGTCTGTGAAGAAGATTCCCCATTTACATGAACAAATTGTAATCTATTAGATAAATATGATTCAAACCACCGCAGCGCAGTGCCTTTAATACATATGGCATGCTCTAATCTCTGTAATAAAATGTTATGGTCAACAGTATCAAAAGCAGCACTGAGGTCTAACAGAACAAGCACAGATTTGAGTCCACTGTCTGAGGCCATAAGAAGATCATTTGTAACCTTCACTAATGCTGTTTCTGTACTATGATGAATTCTAAAATCTGACTGAAACTCTTCAAATAGACCATTCCTCTGCAGATGATCAGTTAGCTGTTTTACAACTACCCTTTCAAGAATTTTTGAGAGAAAAGGAAGGTTGGAGATTGGCCTATAATTAGCTAAGATAGCTGGGTCAAGTGATGGCTTTTTAAGTAATGGTTTAATTACTGCCACCTTAAAAGCCTGTGGTACATAGCCAACTAATAAAGATAGATTGATCATATTTAAGATCAAAGCATTAAATAATGGTATGGCTTCCTTGAGCAGCCTGGTAGGAATGGGGTCCAATAGACATGTTGATGGTTTGGATGAAGTAACTAATGAAAATAACTCAGACAGAACAATCTGAGAGAAAGAGTTCTTATTTTCTTCAATTAGTGATGAGTAGTAAGATGTCCTAGCTTTACGGAGGGCTTTTTTTTTTATAGAGCAACAGACTCTTTTTCCAGGCTAAGTGAAGATCTTCTAAATTAGTGAGACGCCATTTCCTCTCCAACTTACGGGTTATCTGCTTTAAGCTGCGAGTTTGTGAGTTATACCACGGAGTCAGGCACTTCTGATTTAAAGCTCTCTTTTTCAGAGGAGCTACAGCATCCAAAGTTGTCTTCAATGAGGATGTAAAACTATTAACGAGATACTCTATCTCACTTACAGAGTTTAGGTAGCTACTCTGCACTGTGTTGGTATATGGCATTAGGGAACATAAAGAAGGAAACATATCCTTAAACCTAGTTACAGTGCTTTCTGAAAGACTTCTAGTGTAATGAAACTTATTCCCCACTGCTGGGTAGTCCATCAGAGTAAATGTAAATGTTATTAAGAAATGATCAGACAGAAGGGAGTTTTCAGGGAATACTGTTAAGTCTTCAATTTCCATACCATAAGTCAGAACAAGATCTAAGATATGATTAAAGTGGTGGGTGGACTCATTTACATTTTGAGCAAAGCCAACTGAGTCTAATAATAGATTAAATGCAGCGTTGAGGCTGTCATTCTCAGCATCTGTGTGGATGTTAAAATCGCCCACTATAATTATCTTATCGGAGCTAAGCACTAAGTCAGATAAAAGTTCTGAAAATTCACAGAGAAACTCACAGTAACGACCAGGAGGACGATAGATAACAACAAATAAAACTGGTTTTTGGGACTTCCAATTTGGATGGACAAGAGTCAAGCTTTCAAATGAATTAAAGCTCTGTCTGGGTTTTTGATTAATTAATAAGCTGGAATGGAAGATTGCTGCTAATCCTCCGCCTCGGCCAGTGCTACGAGCGTTCTGGCAGTTAGTGTGACTCAGGGGTGTTGACTCATTTAAACTAACATATTCATCCTGCTGTAACCAGGTTTCTGTAAGGCAGAATAAATCAATATGTTGATCAATTATTATATCATTTACTAACAGGGACTTAGAAGAGAGAGACCTAATGTTTAATAGACCACATTTAACTGTTTTAGTCTGTGGTGCAGTTGAAGGTGCTATATTATTTTTTTCTTTTTGAACTTTTATGCTTAAATAGATTTTTGCTGGTTATTGGTGGTCTGGGAGCAGGCACTGTCTCTACGGGGATGGGGTAATGAGGGGATGGCAGGGGGAGAGAAGCTGCAGAGAGGTGTGTAAGACTACAACTCTGCTTCCTGGTCCCAACCCTGGATAGTCACAGTTTGGAGGATTTAAGAAAATTGGCCAGATTTCTAGAAATGAGAGCTGCTCCATCCAAAGTGGGATGGATGCCGTCTCTCCTAACAAGACCATGTTTTCCCCAGAAGCTTTGCCAATTATCTATGAAGCCCACCTCATTTTTTGGACACCACTCAGACAGACAGCAATTCAAGGAGAACATGCGGCTAAACATGTCACTCCCGGTCCGATTGGGGAGCGGCCCAGAGAAAACTACAGAGTCTGACATTGTTTTTGCAAAGTTATACACCGATTCAATGTTAATTTTAGTGACCTCCGATTGGCGTAACCGGGTGTCATTACTGCCGACGTGAATTACAATCTTACCAAATTTACGCTTAGCCTTAGCCAGCAGTTTCAAATTTCCTTCAATGTCGCCTGCTCTGGCCCCCGGAAGACAATTGACTATGGTTGCTGGTGTCGCTAACTTCACATTTCTCAAAACAGAGTCGCCAATAACCAGAGTTTGTTCCTCGGCGGGTGTGTCGCCGAGTGGGGAAAAACGGTTAGAAATGTGAACGGGTTGGCGGTGTACATGGGGCTTCTGTTTAGGGCTACGCTTCCTCCTCACAGTCACCCAGTCGGCCTGCTTTCCCGGCTGCTCGGGATCTGCCAGATGGAACGGCGGCTAAGCTACCTTGGTCCGCACCGACTACAGGGGCCTGGCTAGCTGTAGAATTTTCCACGGTGCGGAGCCGAGTCTCTAATTCGCCCAGCCTGGCCTCCAAAGCTACGAATAAGCTACACTTATTACAAGTACCATTACTACTAAAGGAGGCCGAGGAATAACTAAACATTTCACACCCAGAGCAGAAAAGTGCGGGAGAGACAGGAGATGCCGCCATGCTAAACCGGCTAAGAGCTAGTAGCTGCGCTAAGCTAGCGGATTCCTAAAAACACGCAAAGTGAATAACGTGTAAATAATTTAGAGGTGATTCAGCAGAGGGAGTGCTTTAGTTAAGGCACGTGAAGATAACACTGTGAAACAAATCGTTATCTAGGTAACTAGATCAATCTAACTGCGCAGATTAAACAGCTAACAGATACAGCTAAACACCGCTGTGCTCTGGAACAGGAAGTGATACAATACCGCAGTGAGAGCCAACCACCAGTAGAGGCAGTATTTACAGAAAAGGCTATACCAGCACCGCAGAGAGGGCGCCAGTGGACCTCAGTCTGCAGTTCATCTCCACCTTAAAGACACTAACTGTTGTGTGGCTGGGGGGGCCTGGCTGCCTTTTGTTTCTGTTTTCTGTCCTGTCTTTTGTTTTTCCTTCCAGGTGGCTTGCATTTGGGACTGAGTGGCTGTGTAGCTGAGTTTATCAGGACCTCACCCTGATCACCTGAGGCTGATCACCTGCAGCTTGTCAGGACTCACAGCTGTGGTGCATCTACATGGATTGGAACATGGTGGCATTTAAGACTGGAGTACACAGTGTGTATTTGCCAGAGACTTGACCTTGTGACCAGACGGGTGAGATCGTTGTCTCGGGAGCCATCTCATCATCAGTGGATGCAGAGAATGTCCAGGTTTGATGCATGGTCTGTGAAAGAGGAGGGGGTGAGGTCTCACGCTCGTCAGCACACTTCCTGAGGTACGTTAGATTTTGTGACTAACATTTATACAGTCAGTAAATGTGGTGTCCCTCACACCTTATTATATTGAGCTGTATGTTGGTCGTTTAAATCAGCTTCCACTGCAGTGGAGTTTTGTGAACAGGGTGTTCTATGCCTGCAGGGTGGGAAGCTGATTTGCAATTAAGCCAGGAAGTGTTTGCTGTTTGTACACCTTTGAGTGGTCTCTCTGTGTGTTGAGTGTGGACTCACATAATGATTCCTTCTTTCACAGACTCGGTTTGTCGCGGCCACCTGGGGGGTGTCGGCAGGGTCCTTGGGTCCGAATTGGTTCTGGCTCCGGACCGTTGGCGCTGCTGGGAGCGCACCGCAAAAACCACCACGCCAGACCGCGCACTTTTATATTTTTTCACAGCACTGTTATGTTCATTAAACTCTGTTATCCTTTGTACCATGCTCTGCTTATTTCATACTGGGTCCTTCAAACGCTGGTCGGTTCTCCGGGCTGCGTCCGACACATAACAGTAGTCTCTGGCCAAACATCACGGACCCAGCGGTAGCAGAGATGGTAACGCGCCGGGAAGGCGGCAGCAGACGTTCAGAAGTTATCCGGATCAGTTGCGGGTGCTCTCCGCCCGGATGGTGCGCGTTGGAGAACCCATTACTGAATACTGATTTGAGCGCTCGTGCAGCCGTGTTCCTGTGTTTGTGCCTTATCCGTGGGTCGTGGTGGAGTGTGACTGGCGACGGCTTCGCGTCGCACTTCGACCGGATAAGAGGTTTGAACGGGAGCTGCAGGAGTGGGTCTGTAATGGGTGAACGCGCACGGCGGAGCTCTGTTGCACGGGTCGCGGTGCTTCCTGTGTTACAGTCGTAGCCCCGTTTCCCCGGGTAATGATAGCTACTGCGTCTGTTGTGTCAGCTCCGGTGTTATTTAGTTGAATCACATTTTTGGTTGTGTGTTGCTCACAGCTGCTCACAGGAAAAGCAGCATGAATTATTTTCTGTCACCAAAGGGGGTTTTTCATTTTTAGCACTCTGGCTCCATCTGTTGGTGACTGAGTCACATTACCGTCAAGCTCTTAAGTTGGAACAGGTGTGTTCCATTTGTTTGAGCTTGACGGTATAAATCACTTGTTTTGTGTTGGTTCATTTTGTGTGGGATTTTATTTTTTGTTTTCCACTATTAGTGTCTGGGGTTGTGACCCTGCAGCCTGTTTGGAGCAACAAAAAAGGACCCAAGCAACTTTATGTTAGTCTGTTAGTCTTTCTTTTTATTTCTTTTAGTTTCACCTCCCCAGGGTTTGATGGGACGGTCCCCTGGGGGGTGATGGGGGGTAATTGGGTTGTTTTTTCTTTTTTTTTGTTTTGTTTTTTGTTATGCCCTCTCTTCTCCTCTGACTCCAGCCGGGTGAGCCGTAGAGTTGGCGTTGCTGGAGTGGTGCAGTTTGGTTATGCTGGGCGTTTCCCAGGTAACCTCTGCACCCGGGAGGGGAGGGGGGGGTTTGGGGTATTTTCTTTTTGTTCCCTCTCTTCTCCTCTGGCTCCAGCCATGTGGGCCGTAGCGTCTGCGTTGCTGGAGTGGTGCAGTTTGGTTATGCTGGGTGTTTCCCAGGTAACCTCTGCACCTGGGGGGGGGGGGGGGGGTGTTTTTGTTTGTTGATTCCCTGTTCCACCTCCGGCTTCAGCGCGCCTTTGAGCCGTCTGCCATCGGCGTTGCTGAGGTTTGGGGCAGTGGGATATACCCGCAGCTGGTGGCTGGTTTGGGAGTCGGAGGAGTGGCGCCGCTTTGTGCCATCTGCCATAACCGCTGTTCCACTCCTCCCGGTTGGCTTCTGGGGTATAGTCACGGTTGGTGACACTGGATGTGCTTCCAGTTTCCACTGCGCCAAGGGGGTGGGGTTGGGGTTGTTTTGTTTGTATGTTTTTTTTTTCTCCTTTTGTTTTTCCCCCCAGTTTCCGCCCTCAGGGTTTGACTGTGGTGTCCTCTGGGGGGGAAAGGGCTGTGGGTCCATCTAGCCATAGACGGCCGGGGCTGGGTCCGTTGGTCATGAGGGGAGGCATCTCCTGGGCTTGATGGAATGGTCCTCTGGGAGGCGCTGGGAGTCCCCGTGGGTGACATTGGATCCCAGAGGGACCTCGGCTGTGGTTATTACTCCTGGAGCTGGCGGGATGTCCTCTGGGGGGTGTTGGTCCCTACATGTCGTTAGGGCGGGGGGGGGGGGGGGTGTTAGTGTTTTTATTTGTTAGCTTAAGTTTGGGTTGTTTTTCTTTTCTCCCCTTCCCGGGGTTTGATGGAACGGTCCTCTGGGGAGGGGGGGGGGGAGTGTTAGCGTTTTTATTTGCAAGTTTAAGTTTGGGTTGTTTTTCTTTTCTCCTCCTCCCGGGGTTTGATGGGACGGTCCCCTGAGGAGGGGGGGGGGTGGTTTGGTTGTTTGTGTTTGTCTTTTTTGTTTTATGACTAACCAGACTGTGAACATGGTTGGACAAAGGCTGACCGCACAGGTTTAAGAACTCCTGGCCACACCTGTGCTAAGTGACTGACAGAAACAAAGGCAAAGATGCAGCCAGAGGAGAAGACATCAACCATTCTGTTGGAAGACGAATGCAGATACGGTTTCCAGCCATGGCCCCTGGAGGGGGGTGTTTCTCCTGGGCCGGGTTTGTGTGGTCGCCGGGAGGCTTCCCGTGAGGGTGGGGTGCTGTTGTGTGGCTGGGGGGGCCTGGCTGCCTTTTGTTTCTGTTTTCTGTCCTGTCTTTTGTTTTTCCTTCCAGGTGGCTTGCATTTGGGACTGAGTGGCTGTGTAGCTGAGTTTATCAGGACCTCACCCTGATCACCTGAGGCTGATCACCTGCGGCTCCTCAGGACTCACAGCTGTGGTGCATCTACATGGATTGGAACATGGTGGCATTTAAGACTGGAGTACACAGTGTGTATTTGCCAGAGACTCGACCTTGTGACCAGACGGGTGAGATCGTCGTCTCGGGAGCCATCTCATCATCAGTGGATGCAGAGAACGTCCAGGTTTGATGCATGGTCTGTGAAAGAGGAGGGAGTGAGGTCTCACGCTCGTCAGCACACTTCCTGAGGTACGTTAGATTTTGTGTTACAGTCAGTAAATGTGGTGTCCCTCACACCTTATTGTATTGAGCTGTATGTTGGTCGTGTGGTCAGCTTCCTCTGCAGTGGAGTTTTGTGAACTGGGTGTTCCATGCCTGCAGGGTGGGAAGCTGATTAGTAATTAGGCCAGGAAGTGTTTGCTGTTTGTGCACCTTTGAGCGTTCTCTCTGTGTGTTGAGTGTGGACTCACATAATGATTCCTTCTTTCATAGACTCGGTTTGTCGCGGCCACCTGGGGGGTGTCGGCGGGGTCCTTGGGTCCGGGTTGGTTCTGGCTCCGGACCGTTGGCGCTGCTGGGAGCGCACCGCAAAACCACCATATTTTTTCACAGCACTGTTATGTTCATTAAACTCTGTTATCCTTTGTACCGTGCTCTGCTTATTTTATACTGGGTCCTTCAAACACTGGTCGGTTCTCCGGGCTGCGTCCGACACATAACACTAACCACATGTTTGAGGACAAGGAAGTTAAAATCTTAGCCAGAGAGAAGAAATGGTTTGAGAGAGGGGTCAAGGAGAGATTCTATGTGAAACAGTTGAAACCCAGCCTTAACCGGGGAGGGGGTCTGAGACACGCTTTGTCCCCTGTTTACAATGGGGTACTCAGGTCAAAGTAGTTTCAATCTTTTGTTCATGGTAATGAGTCATTCACGTCATCAGGAGAGTCATCAAGGGAGCCATCAGGCGAGGCGTCCGTTCCATCATTAGGAGGGACAGCTGCCCTGTCATTAGGAGGGTGCTAACTAGAGCACAATAGGTGCTAATTAGAGCTATAGTTTAGTCACTAGCCTATAGCAGTCTGCCTCTCGATTTGAAGCGAAATGTCCTCGCGTCAAGCAACCCAGTCCAGTCGAAGATTCAAGCTTCTGTACTAGAGAGCAACAGTAGTACTTTTGATATTCTGTGTGTTTCTTACCCTGTGTGCTGCTATCCACACACAGGGTATCACACTTTATACTATACCAACCTGTGTACAAACTGATCAAACGCCTTCTACCATCTGTATGCTGATGACACCGTAATCTATTGCTGCTGAAACTTCATGACACAGGCTTTTGAATTCTTGCAGTCCACTTTTGATGTGGCGCAGAACCATCTGGAGAAATTCAGACTAGTCTTGAATACAGAAAAATCCAAAATAATGTTTTTCTCTAAATCTGTTGTGAAAGTGTAGTGACACGGACCCACAACAGGGGGCGGTAATGAACGGACAATGGATTAAGCCAAAAAGTAACAATTTAATGTTGTGAATTGCACAGCGGAATACAGACAATTGCAGTTGAGGAGTACAGTCAATCATACACAAGGTGAAGTGTGGGCAGGCTCGAGGATAGAAGACGTCTGTCCAGAGAAGAGCCGGATCCCACACAGCTTCCACCGCCAACGGATCTGAAGAACACCGGAGCTGCCAAGTCCTGGGTCCCAGGTGGCCACCGTCTCCAGCTGTCAGACCTGGTACTGCTGGCATAAACAGAAACAGTTAATGGTGGGTGTGTGGATACACACCCAGTAATCTCTCCGTACTCAGTTCCTCCGGGAGGGAGAACCTCCACCTCCAGAAACAGAAACACCCATGCAGCTCCTGTCAGTCGCTTCTCTGGAAGGAGTGAGAGGCGAAGACATCGCAAACCCACACTGTACGCCAATCCAGCAGAAGACTGAAGCCACAGGACAAACGGCTGCACACAGAACAATATTCAGTCTCAGAAAATCACAGCAGAGAAGGTTACCTGAGAGGTAGCTGATTTCTTTGCGGGGAGGTGGAGCTGCAGTCCGGCTTTTATGGTGATGTGGATGATGATAGTAGAATGAGAGACAGCTGGTGCTGTTGATGAGTGATAGCCAAACCTCCTGCCCGGGCTGGTATGCAGGGGCCGGGGAACGCCGGCGGTCTGCATGGGCCTTGGCCCTCGTCCGGGCTTTGAGCAGGGCAGAACGGGTGGTACGCCACACCCGATGGCACCTTCTGAGGTGGGCCTGGACCGAGGGCACCCCAACCTCTACCTCCACGAGCGGGAACAATGGGGGCTGGTACCCCAAACACACCTCAAACGGGGAGAGGCCGATGGCAGACGAGACTTGGCTATTGTGGGCGTACTCGATCCAGGCCAGATGGTGGCTCCAGGCCATCGGGTGCGCGGAGGTCACGCAGCGGAGGGCCTGCTCCAAGTCCTGGTTCGCCTGCTCTGCCTGCCCGTTCGTCTGAGGATGGTACCTGGACGAGAGACTCACGGTGGCCCGCAGTTCCCTGCAGAAACTCCTCCAGACTTGAGAGGAGAACTGAGGACCACGATCAGAGACGATGTCGTTCGGGATCCCATGCAGACGCATGACGTGGTGGACCAGGAGGTCTGCAGTCTCCTGGGTCGTCGGAAGCTTTGGGAGGGCCACGAAGTGGGCTGCCTTGGAGAACCAGTCCACTATCGTGAGGATGGTGGTCATGCCCTGGGACGGCGGGAGGCCCGTGATGAAGTCCAGGCCGATGTGGGACCAGGGGCGATGAGGCACCGGTAAAGGCTGGAGGAGACCTTGGGTCTTATGATGGTCCGCCTTGCCCATGGTGCAGGTGTTACAGGCCTGGACATAGTCCCGGACGTCGGCTTCCATAGACGCCCACCAGAAGCGCTGCCGGACCACTGCCACGGTTCTTCGCACCCCCGGGTGGCAGGAGAGCTTGGAACCGTGACAGAAGTCCAAAACCACAGATCTGGCCTCTGGTGGAACGTACAATCTGTCCTTCGGGACGGTCCCCGGGTCTGGGTTCCGTGCCAGGGCCTCCCGGATGGTCTTCTCCACGTCCCAGGTGAGGGTGGCCACGACAGTGGACTCGGGGATGATGGTCTCCGTTGGGTCTGACAACTCGGCCTTGGCTTCCTCTTCGTGCACCCAGGACAGGGCGTCAGATCATTGATTCTTAGTCCCGGGGCGGTATGTGATCTGGAAGTCAAAACGCCCGAAGAACAGTGACCAGCGGGCTTGCCTATGGTTCAGACGCTTGGCGGTCCGGATGTACTCCAGGTTCCGATGGTCCATGAAAACCGTGAATGGTACCATCGCTCCCTCCAACAGGTGTCTCCACTCCTCCAGAGCCTCTTTCACCACCAGAAGTTCCCAATTGCAGACGTCATAGTTCCTTTCAGCCAGGGTCAACCTGTGGGAAGAGTAGGCACAAGGATGGAGAACCTTATCGGACTCCCTGCTCTGGGACAGCACGGCTCCTATCCCTGAGTCAGAGGCATCCACTTCAATTACGAACTGGCGATTTGGATCAGGCTGCACCAGGACTGGTGCAGTCGAGAACCGGTGTTTCAACTCCCTAAACGCGGCCTCGCACCGATCCGACCAGGTGAAGGGGACTTTAGAGGAGGTCAGGGCTGTCAGGGGACTAACCACCTGACTGTAGCCCTTAATGAACCTCCTGTAGAAATTTGCAAAGCCGAGGAACTGTTGCAGTTTCCTACAGCTTGTTGGTTGGTGCCAATCTCTCACCGGCGCAACCTTGGCCGTATCAGGGGCGAAGGAGTTGGAGGAGATTATGAACCCCAGCTAGGACAAAGAAGAACGGTGGAACTTGCACTTCTCGCCCTTCACGAACAGCCGGTTCTCCAACAACCGCTGCAGGACCTGACGTACATGCTTGACATGGGTCTCAGGATCCGGAGAAAAGATGAGTATATTGTCCAGATATACGAAGACAAACCGATGCAGGAAGTCCCGCAAGACGTCATTAACCAAAGCTTGGAACGTCGCGGGCGCATTGGTGAGGCCGAACGGCATGACCAGGTACTCAAAGTGACCTAATGGGGTGTTAAATGCTGTCTTCCACTCGTCTCCCTCCCGGATCCGAACCAGGTGATAAGCATTCCTAAGATCCAGTTTAGTGAAAATTTGGGCTCCATGCAAGGGCGGGAACACTGAATCCAACAGAGGTAACGGGTATCGGTTGCGAACCGTGATCTCGTTCAGCCCTCTGTAGTCAATGCATGGACGGAGTCCGCAGTCTTTTTTGCCCACAAAACAGAAACCAGCACCCATCGGGGAGGTGGAGTTCCGGATCAACCCAGCAGCTAACGTGTCCCGGATGTACGTCTCCAATGATTCGCGTTCCGGATGTGAGAGGTTGTATAGCCTGCTGGACGGGTACTCAGCACCCGGTATCAAATCAATGGCACAATCGTATGGACGGTGCGGGGGCAGCGTGAGTGCCAGATCTTTGCTGAAGACGTCAGCAAGGTCATGGTACTCAGCTGGCACCACCGCCAGATTGGGGGGGGGACTAAAACCTCCTCCTTAGCTGTCACACCGGGTGGAACCGAGGATCCTAAACACTCCCGGTGGCAGGTTTCGCTCCACTGCATCACAACCCCAGATGGCCAATCAATCCGGGGATTGTGTTTTAACACCCATGGAAAACCCAAAATCACTCGGGAGGTAGAAGGTGTTACATAAAACACAATCTCCTCCTTGTGATTTCCAGACACAACCAATGTCACTGCCTGTGTCTGATGTGTGATTAGTGGAAGAAGGATGCCATCTAGTGCCTGTACCGACAATAGTGACGGTAAGGCCACTAGAGGGAGCCCAACCTCCTTTGCCCATTTGCTATCCAGCAGATTCCGCTCCGACCCCGTGTCTACCAGTGCTGGGGCGTGAAGGGTTAGATCCCCACTCAGGATCGTAATTGGGATGCGTGCAGATCGTCGGGGTTTCCCCGCGTGAGTATTATGACCCACCCTTAGCCCAGTCTCTAAGGACGAGTGCTGCTGTTTTGACCGTTTGGGGCAGTTTTTCTGCGTGTGCTCGGTTGAGCTGCGGACCAGCCTCCTTTGTCTCTGATCTGATCTCTTTTTGGTCCTGCTTGTTTCCCTAACAACGGCAGCAGGGGGAGCTGTAGGTTTCTTCCTGTTAAAAGGGAGTTTTTCCTTCCCACTGTGGCCAAGTGCTTGCTCATAGGGGGTCGTTTTGACCGTTGGGGTTTTTCATAATTATTGTATGGCCTTGCCTTGCAATGTGGAGCGCCTTGGGGCAACTGTTTGTTGTGATTTGGCGCTATATAAGAAAAAAGTTGATTGGTTGAAGTTGATTGTTTGATAAAATTTTTTTCAAAACTGTAAGGCACAACTGAGTGGACACCATTCAATAAATTCAGCTGGTTTTCGGTAAAAATTTTAACGGCTGATGAGAGATTTTGGTCTGGTAGTGTCGCTTTAAGGACGGTCCACGGCACCTGATGGCGATCTGCGCTTCGAGGCGGCAGCGTCTCGCCGTTTCAAGTTGAAAACTTCCACATTTCAGGCTCTGTTGACGCAGTAAGTCGTCAGAGAACAGAGAACTTTCAGAAGAAGTCGGCATGAGGAGTTTATTCGGACATTCCATTGTTAACGGTCATTTTGTAATGAAAGAACGTGCGGGCAGAGTCGCATGTCAGGCTGGACCCGACCGCGGGGGGTCGCGGCAGGAAAAACACCTCCGTTGGAAATCTTAACGGGCAAGTTGGAACATGCCCAAGCTGTTAAACAATTTCTCAGTTACTCACTTGTTGAAAGCCATTAAAAGCCGCCTGAATTCTACAAATGGTTTTCAACACGGAGGTGTTTTTCCTGTCGCGGCGCACACAGATTTGCCGAGTCGTCACGGAAACGACTCGGCGAATTTGCGCGTACGTCTTTCATTAAAAAAATATGAAAAAAAAAATTAAACAGTGGAATGTCCGCATAAATTCCTCATGCCGGCCTCTTCTGAATCTTCTCTGTTCTCTCACGATGTCCTGGGTAAATTAAGCCTTAAATTAGGATGTTTTCAGCTCGAAACAGGCCGACGACAGCGCCTGGAAGCGCTGCAGGACGTCCCGCTCCGTGGGAAGTCCTTACACCGACAGAAACACTCCATAATCTCTCATCAGCCGTTAAACTTTTCACAGAAAACCAGCTTAATTTCTCGAATAGTGTCCACTCAGATATTCCTCACAGGTCCAGAAAAAATTTTGATAAAGCAACGCGCGCCGTCTCGAGCAGCGTGTGAAACAAAGGAATTCAGCCAAGAGGGCGGGACCACATCTCACTCAAGGCCTGCCCACAGGGAAATGACGTCACCGACACGCGTGAAAAAACTCACGCATGCGCACGAGGGTTCAAGCATGATTGGTGTAATCGCATGTCATTCAAATCCATATAGTTAAAAAAAAATAAAAGGGTCGGTTTATTATCTAAGAGACCTCGTATGCTTCAGGGGAAGGAGGAGGGGTTCGTTGAACGACCACTGGAATGTCTGTGTCTGGCATTCGGTCAGCAGGAGGAGGTGCTGCAGCGGCGCCCTGTGCGCACGCTTCCACCTGGGCGGGGACAGCCTCCATCCTCCGATTGAGAATAACGTTCTGCTCAGTTACCAAGTCCAACCAAGCAGTGAAAGCGGTTAAGATGTGCTGCAGCTCACCTAACATGCCTCCTGCTGGCGCCTGTGCACCTCGCTCTTCCATTGGCTGTTCAAGCGATGGTTGATGCCCCTCGGGATCCATGACGCTGGCCGAGAAATCCTGTTGTGAAAGTGTAGTGACACGGACCCACAACAGGGGGCGGTAATGAACGGACAATGGATTAAGCCAAAAAGTAACAGTTTAATGTTGTGAATTGCACAGCGGAATACAGACAATTGCAGTTGAGGAGTACAGTCAGTCATACACAAGGTGACGAGTGGGCAGGCTCGAGGATAGAAGACGTCTGTCCAGAGAAGAGCCAGATCCCACACGGCTTCCACCGCCAACGGATCTGAAGAACACCGGAGCCGCCAAGTCCTGGGTCCCAGGTGGCCACCGTCTCCAGCTGTCAGACCTGGTACTGCTGGCAGAAACAGAAACAGTTCATGGTGGGTGTGTGGATACACACCCAGTAATCTCTCCATACTCAGTTCCTCCGGGAGGGAGAACCTCCACCTCCAGAAACAAAAACACCCGTGCAGCTCCTCTCAGTCACTTCTCTGGAAGGAGTGAGGGGCGAAGACGTCGCAAACCCACACTGTACGCCAATCCAGCAGAAGACTGAAGCCACAGGACAAACGGCTGCACACAGAGCAATATTCAGTCTCAGAAAATCACAGCAGAGAAGGTTACCTGAGTGGTAGCTGATTTCTCGGCAGGGAGGTGGAGTTGCAGTCTGGCTTTTATGGTGATGTGCATGAGCATCAAGCAGGGCGCCCTCTGGTGGTGGTGGGCCAGCAGTACCTCCTCTTCAGCGGCCCACACAACAAAATCACGTGTATCCCTGGAGAACATACTACCAATCAAAACTGCCCAAACTAATGTTCTTGTGCTAGTCAAATCAAATCAAATCAATTTTATTTATATAGCACCAAATCACAACAAGCAGTTCACCTGTGAGCAGGCTTTGAGTGATCAGTGGTCCACCCCTCTCGTCGTTAAGGAAATGGCGGAATGATTTGGAGCTTTGCTGCATCAATTTCATCAATCAAGACAGACACCCTCTCTACTCTTAAGATTAGGCTTAAAACTTTCCTTTTTGCTAAAGCTTATAGTTAGGGCTGGATCCGGTGACCCTGAACCATCCCTTAGTTATGCTGCTATAGACTTAGACTGCTGGGGGGTTCCCATGATGCACTGAGTGTTTCTTTCTCTTTTTGCTCTGTATGCACCACTCTGCATTTAATCATTAGTGATTGATCTCTGCTCCCCTCCACAGCATGTCTTTTTCCTGGTTCTCTCCCTCAGCCCCAACCAGTCCCAGCAGAAGACTGCCCCTCCCTGAGCCTGGTTCTGCTGGAGGTTTCTTTCTGTTAAAGGGGAGTTTTTTCCTTCCCACTGTTGCCAAGTGCTTGCTCACAGGGGGTCGTTTTGACCGTTGGGGTTTTTCCGTAATTATTGTATGGCCTTGCCTTACAATATAAAGTGCCTTGGGGCAACTGTTTATTGTGATTTGGCGCTATATAAATAAAATTGATTTGATTTGATCTCTCCAAGACATTTTCATGCCTCCACTGGAATGTCATCTGGACCAACTGCCTTTCCACTTTTCATCCTCTTCATAGCTGCCTTCACTTCATCCTTACTTATCTCTTGTACTTCCTGATTTACTCTCTTCACATCATCCAGCCTTCTTTCTCTCTCTTTTTCTTCATTCATCAGCTCCTCAAAATATTGCATCCACCTTCTCAACACACACTCCTCACTTGTCAGCACATTACCATCTGTATGTTTTACCACTCTAACCTGCTGCACTTCCTTTCCAGCTGTCAGGGATGAGAATCACTTGCTGATCTGCAGTTTCCTGACTTTTGGGGTTCATTTTGGCACCGTTATCATTTCCAATCCGGTTAGAAAAAATTGAGGTGGGGTGGAGTAGGGGTACTGTAAGCAGTAAAAACTTGACTTTTCCTGAAAAACATCTCTAGCATAAGATCCCTCATGTGAGAACTGCGTATTATGGGATGTATATGGTGGCAAGCGAAAAAGAAGTTTGAAAGTATGGAAAGTTTTTGGTGAAGAGAATGTGTGTGTTGTGTGGGCCGCCAGAAGAGGAGGTACTGCTGGCCCACCACCAGAGGGCGCCCTGCCTGAAGTGCGGGCTTCAGGCACGAGAGGGCGCTGCCGCCACGGACACAGCTGGGAGTGACAGTGACAGCTGTCACTCATTAATTCCTGACAGCTGTCACTCGTTCTTCATCATCGCACTCCATAAAACCCAGACGTCATCTCCACCTCATCGCCGAGATATCGTACTTCTTTGGAGGTAATAGACTCAGCCGTTCGTGTTTTGCAATATATCTGTATATTGTGAGTGTTTGCAGGAGTACCGGTCCCTCTTTCCGTGGAAGCTGTGTGAGTGCAGGACGGCACTCTTTTCCCCTGAGGAATCACTACGGTACTCCACAGAATATTGAGTGAGAGGTGGAGGTGGCATTCCCACCGTTGTTGTTACGGGGTGTACACACACCCACACTTGACTGTCTTTGTTCTTCGCCAGCAGTACCAGATCCGACAGTCGGGGACGGTGATCACCTGGGAATTCGGGACTTGGCGGCTCCAGTATTCACCAGGTTCGGTGGCGGCGGAAATCGTGTGGTTCCGGCTCTTCTCAGGACAGACGTCTTCTATCCTCGAGCCTGCCCACACGTCACCTTTGTGGATTGACTGTAATCATATTCTGAGATTGTCTGTATATTCGTTGTGCACCTTCACAACATTAAATTGTTACTTTTTGGCTCATCTATTGACCGTTCATTTGCGCCCCCTGTTGTGGGTCCGTGTCACTACACTTTCACAACAGGATATCTCGGCCAGCGTCATGGACTCCGAGGGGCGTCACCCGGCTGTTGAACAACCAATGGGAGAGCAGGGAGCGCAGGCGTCTGCAGGAGGCGTGATTGGTGAGCTGCAGCACATTCTCACCGCCTTTACGGCTCGGTTGGATCAAATGACTGAGCAAAACATCCTCCTGAACCGCAGGGTGGAGGCTCTCTCCGCGCAGGTGGCGGCGAGCGCTCAGGGCGCTGCTGCAGCTCCTCCTCCTGCCGACCCTGTGCAGGATATGAACGTTCCAGTGGTGGTTCAACAACCCCTCCCACTATCCCCTGAAGCATACATAAGCCCTCCTGACCCGTACGGAGGTTGTGTGGAGACGTGTGCGGACTTTCTCATGCAGTGTTCGCTCGTCTTCGCACAACGTCCCGTCATGTACGCGTCAGATGCTAGTAAAATAGCTTATGTGATTGCTCTGCTTCGGGGTAAGGCACGCGCCTGGGCTACGGGGCTCTGGGAACAGAACTCACGGTTGTTATCAGCATACACTGGGTTTGTGGGGGAGTTCAGAACAGTGTTTGATCACCCTAACAGAGGAGAGACCGCTTCAACAATGCTGCTGTCAATGCGACAGGGGCGCCGGTGCGCAGCCGAATATGCAGTCGACTTCCGCATCGCGGCTGCGAGGTCCGGCTGGAATAACGTTCCGCTCCGCGCCGCCTTCATAAACGGACTGTCATTGGTCCTGAAGGAGCATCTGGTTGCTAAGGAGGAACCGCAGGATTTAGATGGGCTTATCGATCTCGTTATACGGTTAGACAATCGGTTGGAGGAACGCCGTCGGGAGCGAGGCGAAGGATGTGGCCGGATACGCGCCGTACCTTTCCCTTCTGGGTTCGAAAAGGGGCCGCCTTCCCCACGCTCCACAGCCGCAGCGCTCCGTGGGGCAACAGCTCCCCCTGCTGACGTTGTTAGGGAAACGCACAGGGCCAAAATGAGGAGGCTGGTCTGCGGGGAGTGTTTTCTCTGCAGCTCAAAGGAGCACACACAGAAAAACTGCCCCAAACGGCCACAACAACAACCGCCCTCAGAGACTGGGCTAAGGGGGGGTCAAAACATTCACGTGGGACACACACAGATTGCCACACGACTCCCAGTTACAATCCTGAGCGGGGATTTAACCCTTCAAGCCCCAGCACTGGTGGACACGGGGTCAGAAGGGAATTTGCTAGACAGCAGATGGGCAAGGGAGGTAGGGCTCCCTCTGGTGGCGCTTCCTTCACCATTGCAGGTGCGGGCACTAGATGGCACCCTCCTCCCTTTAATCACACACAAGACACAACCAGTAACTCTGGTGGTGTCTGGAAACCATCGGGAGGAGATTGAGTTTTTTGTAACTCCTTCTGCCTCCCGCGTGATTTTGGGCTTCCCATGGATGTTGACGCACAATCCCTGGATTGATTGGCCGTCTGGGGTGGTGGTTCAGTGGAGCGAAACCTGCCATCAGGTGTGTTTAGGATCCTCGGTTCCTCCCGGTTTACAGGCTAAGGAGGAGGTCAAAGTCCCTCCCAATCTGACGGCAGTGCCGGTTGAGTACCACGATCTTGCTGACGTCTTCAGCAAGGATCTGGCACTCACCCTTCCCCCGCACCGTCCGTACGATTGTGCCATTGATTTGGTTCCAGGCACTGAGTTCCCATCCAGCAGGCTGTACAACCTCTCACGACCTGAGCGCGAATCAATGGAGACCTACATCCGGGACTCATTAGCTGCCGGGCTGATCCGGAACTCCACCTCCCAGATGGGGGCAGGTTTCTTTTTTGTGGGCAAGAAAGATGGCGGACTCCGTCCATGCATTGATTACAGGGGGCTGAATGAGATTACGGTTCGCAACCGATACCCGTTGCCATTGTTGGATTCCGTGTTCACCCCCCTGCATGGAGCCAAGATCTTTACTAAGCTGGATCTTAGAAATGCGTATCACCTGGTTCGGATCCGGAAGGGAGACGAGTGGAAGACGGCATTTAACACCCCGTTAGGTCACTTTGAGTACCTGGTCATGCCGTTCGGCCTCACCAACGCCCCCGCGACGTTCCAAGCCTTGGTTAACGACGTCTTGCGGGACTTCCTGCACCGATTCATCTTTGTATATCTGGACGATATCCTCATCTTTTCTCCGGATCCTGAGACCCATGTCCAGCATGTACGTCAGGTCCTGCAGCGGTTGTTAGAGAACCGACTGTTTGTGAAGGGCGAGAAGTGCGAGTTTCACCGCACGTCTTTGTCCTTCCTGGGGTTTATCATCTCCTCTAACTCCGTCGCCCCTGATCCGGCCAAGGTTGTGGCGGTGAGAGATTGGCCCCAACCAACAAGCCGTAGGAAGCTGCAACAGTTCCTCGGCTTCGCTAATTTCTATAGGAGGTTCATTAAGGGCTACAGTCAGGTAGTTAGCCCCCTGACAGCCCTGACCTCTCCAAAAGTCCCCTTCACCTGGTCGGATCGGTGCGAAGCCGCGTTCAAGAAGTTGAAACGACGGTTCTCTACTGCGCCAGTTTTGGTGCAGCCCGACCCTAGCCGCCAGTTCGTGGTTGAAGTGGATGCCTCTGACTCAGGGATAGGAGCCGTGCTATCCCAGAGCGGAGAGACTCATAAGGTTCTTCACCCGTGTGCCTACTTTTCACGCAGGTTGACCCCGGCTGAATGGAACTATGACGTCGGCAATCGAGAACTCCTTGCGGTGAAAGAGGCTCTTGAGGAGTGGAGACACCTGTTGGAGGGAGCGTCTGTGCTGTTCACGGTTTTCACTGACCATCGGAACCTGGAGTATATCAGGACCGCCAAGCGGCTGAACCCCAGGCAAGCCCGGTGGTCACTGTTCTTCGGGCGTTTTGACTTCCGGATCACCTATCGCCCCGGGACCAAGAACCAGAGGTCGGATGCCTTTTCCCGGGTACACGAAGAGGAGGTCAAAACCGCACTGTCGGATCCACCGGAACCCATCCTGCCTGAGTCCACTATCGTGGCCACCCTCACCTGGGACGTGGAGAAGATCGTCCGGGAGGCCCTGGCACGGAGCCCGGACCCAGGAACAGGTCCGAAGAACCGTTTGTACGTCCCACCAGAGGCCAGAGATGCAGTCTTGGACTTCTGTCACGGTTCCAAGCTCTCCTGTCATCCAGGGGTGCGAAGGACCGTGGCAGTTGTCCGGCAGCGCTTCTGGTGGGCGTCTATGGGTGCCGACGTCCGGGAGTACATCCAGGCCTGCACCACCTGTGCCAGGGGCAAGGCAGACCATAAAAGGTTGCAAGGACTTCTCCAGCCGCTACCTGTGCCTCATCGCCCCTGGTCCCACATCGGCCTGGATTTCGTCACGGGCCTCCTGCCGTCCCAGGGCAACACCACCATCTTCACGATAGTGGACCGATTCTCCAAGGCGGCCCACTTCGTGGCCCTCCCGAAGCTCCCAACAGCCCAGGAGACAGCAGACCTCCTGGTCCACCACGTCGTCCGTCTGCATGGGATACCCATCGACATCATCTCTGATCGTGGTCCCCAGTTCTCCTCACATGTCTGGAGGAGCTTCTGCCGGGAACTGGGGGCCACTGTGAGCCTCTCGTCCGGGTATCACCCGCAGACCAATGGACAGGCAGAACGGGCCAATCAGGAATTGGAGCAAGCCCTGCGTTGTGTAACGTCCGCACACCCGACGGCCTGGAGTAAACATCTGGCCTGGATCGAGTATGCGCATAACAGCCAGGTGTCCTCTGCCACCGGCCTCTCCCCGTTTGAGGTGTGTTTGGGGTATCAGCCCCCATTATTTCCCGTAGTGGAGGGAGAGGTCGGTGTGCCCTCGGTCCAGGCCCACCTGCGGAAGTGCCGTCGGGTGTGGCACTCCGCCCATTCTGCCTTGTTGAAGGCCCGGACGAGGGCGAAGACCCATGCGGACCGCCGGCGATCCCCGGCCCCTGCTTACCAGCCCGGGCAGGAGGTGTGGCTGTCCTCAAAGGACATCCCCCTCCAAGTGGACTCCCCTAAGTTGAAGGACCGATACATTGGACCATTTAAGATCCTCAAAATCCTCAGTCCTGCCGCAGTGAAGCTCCGTCTCCTGGCTTCACTGCGGATCCACCCGGTCTTTCATGTGTCCAGAATCAAGCCTCACCACACCTCACCCCTCTGTGCTCCCGGTCCGGTGCAGCCTCCTGCCCGGATCATTGATGGGGAGCCGGCTTGGACAGTGCGCCAGCTCCTGGACGTCCGTCGAATGGGCCGGGGGTTCCAGTATTTGGTGGACTGGGAGGGGTACGGACCCGAAGAACGCTCCTGGGTGAAGAGGAGCTTCATCCTGGATCTGGCCCTCCTGGCCGATTTCTACCGTCGACACCCGGACAATCCTGGTCGGGCGCCAGGAGGCGCCCGTTGAGGGGGGGGTCCTGTTGTGTGGGCCGCCAGAAGAGGAGGTACTGCTGGCCCACCACCAGAGGGCGCCCTGCCTGAAGTGCGGGCTTCAGGCACAAGAGGGCGCTGCCGCCACGGACACAGCCGGGAGTGACAGCTGTCACTCATTAATTCCTGACAGCTGTCACTCGTTCTTCATCATCGCACTCCATAAAACCCAGACGTCATCTCCACCTCATCGCCGAGATATCGTACTTCTTTGGAGGTAATAGACTCAGCCGTTTGTGTTTTGCAATATATCTGTATATTGTGAGTGTTTGCAGGAGTACCGGTCCCTCTTTCCGTGGAAGCTGTGTGAGTGCAGGACGGCACTCTTTTCCCCTGAGGAATCACTGCGGTACTCCACAGAATATTGAGTGAGAGGTGGAGGTGGCATTCCCACCGTTGTTGTTACGGGGTGTACACACACCCACACTTGACTGTCTTTGTTCTTCGCCAGCAGTACCAGATCCGACAGTCGGGGACGGTGATCACCTGGGAATTCGGGACTTGGAGGCTCCAGTATTCACCAGGTTCGGTGGCAGCGGAAATCGTGTGGTTCCGGCTCTTCTCAGGACAGACGTCTTCTATCCTCGAGCCTGCCCACACGTCACCTTTGTGGATTGACTGTAATCATATTCTGAGATTGTCTGTATATTCGTTGTGCACCTTCACAACATTAAATTGTTACTTTTTGGCTCATCTATTGACCGTTCATTTGCGCCCCCTGTTGTGGGTCCGTGTCACTACACTTTCACAACAGTGTGTGCTGGAGAGGATAAAAGACGAAGATGGCAAGTTTGTTTGAGAGATAAGATGAAGACTGCAAAGAAAAGCTTGCATGGACATGACTGGACAAAGTAGTAACACTGAAGCTGGACAAAAAGGGAGAGGTTTTCTCGAAAGTTGACGTTGCAGTGGTTGTGATCTGCAACTTTTGCTGCAATCAGACAGTGAACTATACACGAAGTGGAAGTGCTGCCCTGAAAAATCATGTTCTCACAGCGAAACACAGAAAAAGTGTCCAGGCGGCTCAAACATACTGAAAACTCAGCAGCACTTCACATCAACACCATTGGTCTCAGAGAAGAAACCAGGTGAACAGAACTCAGAGTAGCTAAACAACCTGCAGTCCTGTGACTGCCTGCATGATGTCAGACCGAATATCTACTGCTGAGGTAAGTTAGTACTTATTCCAAAAAAATGAACTAAGAGGGTAAAAAATTGTGTTTTGTACAAAAACACTACTTCTAATCTGATATAAAGTTTGGGGTTCCACAGGGATCTGTTTTGGGCCCTTGCTTTTTTTCCCTGTATGTAGCACCCCTTGGGCGTATACTGTGGTGTTTTGGGATGACTTTTCTTTGCTATGCTGATGATACTCAGTTGTACATGCCAGTAACTGTTGGTAATCTCAGTCAAATAAAATCTTTAGAAGATTGCCTTGCATCAGTGAAAAGCTAGATGTCCAGTATCTTCCTACTTTTAAACTCTGATAAGACTGAAAAGATAGTTCTTGGTCCAACGATGCATCGGCATCAATTTGATCGGCTAGCAATTAGCTTGGGTTTGTGTGTTATACATCATGCGGACAAAATGAGGAACCTTGGGGCCATTTTTGATCCTACGTTGTCCTTTGACCTCCACTTTAGAGATATTATGAAGGCTGCTTTCTTCTACCTGCAAAATATAGTGAAGATTTGTCCCATCCTGTCTATGGCTGATGCTAAGACCCTAATTCATGCGTTTGTCTCTTCTAGATTGGACTACTGCAATGTTCTATTTTCTGGTTTACCCCAGTGCAGTACATGTTTGCTATTTTTAATACTTTTTAATAGTGCTTTACTGTTTTTATTTGCAGTGGGTGGTACCCTGTGCAAGTGTGCACATAGGAAACCCACTTTTGTAACTCTTGTGATTAGTTTTGAGCCTGTCGATTGGCGCTCGGAGCGTGCCGCGCTCTCAGACGCTGTGGGCGGTCTTTAAACCGGCTGGAGCACTCCTTAATCTGTGTAATTCCCATAAAATCGTCCCTGAAAGCCATATTAATTTTCTGAATGGTGTCCACCTGGAGGTCTCTCGCAGTTTCAGGAAAAAATTGATGCAGCAAAGCTCCAAATCATTCCGCCATTTCCTTAACGACGAGAGGGGTGGACCACTGCTCACTCAAAGCCTGTTTACAGGCGAATGAAGCAACCGACAGGCATGAAAAAACTCATGCATGCGCACGAAGGTTCAAGCTTGGCTGATGCAATCACACGTGATTCAAATCCATATGGTTTTTGAAAAAAATAAAAAGGTCCGATACTTTTCTAACAGACTCTTGTGTGAACAGATCAAACTTCACTCTGTGATCCTCGAATATGTTTTTTGAAGAGCTCCAGATGCACAAAGGTCGACAGTAAACCGAAAGAAGAAGAAAAGTCGAAGTTAGCGCGAAAAGGTGGAAGAGCTGAGAAGGTTGTTGAAACAGCGGCTAACTGCTGCTAATGAAGCCGAGATATTTGAGTTGGTAGAAACAGAACAGATCGCAGAGCAGCAAGAAGAGTGGATTTAAAGAAGAGAAGAAACTAGTTTTCAAGCCTGAAGTTCGCTGATCCACAGCAGCTACTGAGGATTGTTTTTCACCGGCGTGGCTCCACCTGAAGCCCGAGGCGTCAGCGCAGTTCCACCGGCGCGGCTTTACCGAGGCCCGAGGCGTCAGCGCACATCCACCGGCGCGGCTCCACCTGAAGCCCGAGGCGTCAGCGCAGTTCCACCGGCACGGCTTTACCGAGGCCCGAGGCGTCGGCACAGTTCCACCAGCACGGCTTTACCGAGGCCCGAGGCGTCAGCGCACATCCACCGGCGCGGCTCCACCTGAAGCCCGAGGCGTCAGCGCACATCCACCGGCGCGGCTACACCTGAAGCCCGAGGCGTCAGCGCAGTTCCACCGGCGCGGCTTTACCAAGGCCCGAGGTGCCAGCGCGGAGTTATCTGACCATGGGTCTGAAGAAGGCACTGACGGCGGAGGAGGGAGACGATATCAAAAAGTCCCTGGACTTTTTGTCTGAGGAAATCTCTGTTGTTAAAATGCAGCAGAAATCCATTATGGAGCTGGTGGAAGAAGTGAAGGCTCTCCGGATCTAGAATACCGAGAAAGACCGGCGTCTGGTGTACCTGGAGAACCGTGTTGCGGAGTTGGAACAGTACACAAGGATGAACGACGTTATTATTACAGGAATTCATATTAAACCTCGATCCTACGCACGGGCGGTGTCAGAAGACAGCGGAGGGGAGGCCAGTGAGCAGGAGGCCAGCTCAGTGGAACAACAGGTGGCTGACTTCCTGCAATCTAAAGGTATTCAAATGGACTGTAATAACATTGAAGCGTGCCACCCCCTGCCCAGGAGAGAGGATGGAGACAAGCGAGCAGTTATAATGAGGTTTGTCAACAGAAAACATAAAATGGCATTGTTAAAACAGGGACGGAAACTTAAAGGAACAAACATATTCATCAATGAACATCTGACCAAAAGAAACGCAGACATCACCAGGAAAGCTCGTTTCTTAAAAAAGCAGGGAAAAATTCAACAGACATGGACATCCAACTGCAAAACATTTATCAAATTGAATGTAACACCAGAACAAGCGAAGGTTATGGTAATCAGGAACATCGAGGATCTGGACAAATACGACCAATAAGGTATGAGGACACAAACACATCACAACACCATGACACAGACCAGAGGAACCTATTCATCTACTACATCATCTACGTACATCTGGAGACAAGAAGGATATAACTCAAAGGATTGCTGATCATGGAAAAGTAGAACTGAGAACATTTAAATACACAGACCACAATGTAATGGACTTGGAGCACGATATAGATCCGGACAATAATTTCTTCTCAAATATCAATGACAGTTGTTGCTATTATACAGATGAACAGTTTAATCGGATCATTAAAACGGATAACAAATTATCAATAATCCATTTCAACAGCAGAAGTCTATATGCAAACTTTAACAACATTAAAGAATATTTAAGTCAATTTAAAAAAATATTTAACATAATTGCTATATCAGAAACATGGATCAATGAAGATAAAGGAATGGATTTTGAACTGGATGGATATGAATTTAATTGTGTAAACAGAAAGAATAAGAGTGGAGGAGGAGTGGCTGTGTATGTGGATAAGAACATGGATTATAAAATAGTAGACAATATGACAACTGTGATTGATAACTTATTAGAATGTATAACTATTGAAATATGTGAAGAAAAAAGCAAAAATGTATTAGTCAGCTGTATATATAGAGCACCAGGATCTAGTATTGAAACATTCACTGACTGTATGGGAAAAATGTTCTCAAAAACTAATCAAAAAACTGTGTTCATTTGTGGTGACTTAAATATTGATCTGCTCAATCCAAATAAGCATAAAATAACAGATGAATTTATCAGTATAATGTACAGTATGAGTTTATATCCAAAAATCACCAGGCCAAGCAGAATTACATCCCATAGTGCCACCTTAATTGATAATATATTCAGCAATGATATTGAGAATAACACTGTGAGTGGATTATTAATCAATGACATTAGTGATCATCTACCAGTTTTCATCGTTTATAATAGAAACCATCGGCGGAATCAGCCAGAGGAGAAAATAAAATACAGGCGAGTACGGACAGAGGAAAACATGAACACACTAAAGAAGGATTTACAGGAGCAAAACTGGGAAAAGGTATACAGTGAAAGTGATGTTGATAGTGCATATGAAACTTTTTTACAAATATTTACATCATTATATGATAAAAAATTGTCCAATTAAACAAGACTACAGAAAACAAAAAATCCAAGATCGACCATGGATGACGAAAGGGTTACGAAATGCATGTAATAAGAAAAATACACTGTATAGAGAATTCATAAAACTAAAGACTAAAGAGGCAGAAAACAGATATAAGAAATACAAAAATAGATTAACTAATATTATACGGGTATGTAGGAAGGAATATTATAGTAACATATTATATAATAACAAAAACAATATTAAAGGAATATGGGATATATTAAATAGCATTATCAAAAATGGTAATAAAAAACAGAGTTACCCTCAGTATTTCATTGATAATAATGTCAAGAAGGAAAATAAGGATGAGGTAGTCAACGGTTTTAATAATTTTTTTGTAAATATTGGACCAAGCTTGGCAGAAAAAATTCCCAATTCCCAACCTGAGGATTGGGATAATAATCTCATAGAAAGAAATCCCTGTTCAATGTTCCTCACAGCAGTGGATGGAAAAGAAATTATAGACATTGTGAATAATTGTAAATATAAAACATCTACCGATTTAAATGAAATTGATATGGTGGTGGTAAAACAGGTCATTGAATGGATTGTAGAACCATTAACATACATCTGTAACTTATCATTTCAAACCGGTAAATTTCCCAATCAAATGAAAATAGCTAAGGTTGTGCCGCTGTATAAGACTGGGGATAGACACCACTTCACAAATTATAGACCTGTTTCTTTGCTTCCACAATTTTCCAAATTATTAGAAAAGTTATTCAATAATAGATTAGACAAATTCATAAATAAACATAAATTACTTACTGATAGTCAATATGGATTCAGAGCACATAGTTCAACATCACTTGCATTAATAGAATCAGTTGAGGAGATTACAAACGCCATAGACCACAAATTACATTCAGTTGGAATATTTATAGACCTTAAAAAGGCTTTTGATACAATCAATCATGACATATTAATCAGTAAACTTGAACAGTATGGGATTAGGGGGTTGGTGTTGCACTGGGTGAGAAGCTACTTAAGTAACAGAAAACAGTTTGTGAAGTTGGGGGAATATACATCATCATGCTTGGACAATGCTTGTGGCGTCCCACAGGGGTCAGTATTGGGTCCAAAACTGTTTCTAATTTATATAAATGATATTGTCAATGTTTCCAAAATATTAAAATTAGTATTATTTGCAGATGACACAAGCATTTTTTGTTCAGGGGGGGATTTGCAGGAGTTACTGAGGAGGATCAGCATAGAAATGGGAGAATTAAAAATATGGTTTGACAGAAACAAATTATCATTAAACTTAAGTAAAACAAAATACATGTTATTTGGCTATTGTAATACAGACATACAGGTTCAGTTACAAGTCGAGGGGGTAGATATTGAAAGGGTACATGAAAATAAGTTTCTGGGGGTGATAATAGATGATAAGATAAACTGGAAGACTCATATAAAACATATACAAAGTAAACTGTCAAGAAGCATTTCAGTTCTAAACAAAGCGAAACATATTCTGGACCACAACTCACTCCGCATTCTTTACTGCTCACTGGTTTTACCATATTTACAGTACTGTGCAGAGGTATGGGGTAATACTTATAAAGGTACAACACAATCACTATCAGTAATGCAGAAAAGAGCTATAAGAATTATTCATAATACTGGCTATAGAGATCATACAAATCCACTATTTTTACAATCCAAATTCTTAAAATTCACAGACTTGGTTCATTTTCAAACAGTACAAATCGTGTATAAAGCAATAAACAATTTACTTCCAGCAAATATTAAAAATATGTTTTTTAACAGATCAGGGGATTGCAGTCTGAGGGGGAAATTTAATTTAAAGCATCAGTGGGCACAAACAACATTAAAAGGTTTCTGTATTTCTGTCTGTGGGGTGAGGATGTGGAACAGATTGGGAGAGGGCTCAAGCAATGTCAGAGAGAAAACTGACCCACCTTTCGTCAAAAAAGTGACAGCTGCCAATCAAAATCGACTACGTCACTAAGCCCCGCCCCCTCTATGACGTCATAGCCAATCAGAATCGATGACGTCATTATGTCCCGCCCCTAAGCCCCTCCCCTAGTCCCGCCTCCAAGCCCCGCCCCTTATGAGTCACAGCCAATCATAATCAATGATGTCACTATGCCCCGCCCCTAAGCCCCGCCCCTAGTCCCACCTCCGAGCCCCCGCCCCTTATGACATCACATCCAATCAGAGTCGATGACGTCAGTATGTCCCGCCCCTAAGCCCCGCCCCCGGCTCCTCCCCTATTTCCGCGCCTGGCTCCTCCCCTAGCCCCACCCCCCAAGCTCCTCCCCTAACCCCGGCCAAGCACCGCCTCCAAGCCTTACCTCCCCTCCCACCCAGGGTCTAATATTTTAATGTCATTTTATTTCATGAATTAAAGAACGATTAAAATACCTAGATCTTTTTAATGTATTAAAGAATTAACTAATTCTGAAATAATTAAACATAAATCAGTGTCTATTATTTAATGCCCCTTTAATATTTTTAATTCTTAAATTATTACGTTTCCTTTTCTGTTTTTTAATTCGTAAATTAAAGAAGGGGGTACAAATAGCCGTCTCTCGGCTGTAAGTCTTTGCAGCAAGACGGTCAAATACCCACGCATAGAGCCGCTCGCGGAAACATGACCCCACGGCTGTAAAACCTGTTGCAGACGCTGTGTCTGTGTGAGTGCGTGTGTGTGTGTGTGTGCGTGCGTGTGTGTGTGTGTGTGTGTGTGTGTGGCGGGACACCCGCTGAGCGGAGATGCTGCCCCGAGGTGATGAACCCGAAGAACAATAAACAATGCTCCTTATCACTCACGTCCCTGGGAACGAGTCAGCGAGCATTTCCACTACGACCGGTGAAGAGTGAAGATGCCTGGACCCCCAGCTATGGGTATAAAATAGAATAAATTTGCGGAAAAAATCCTGGAAAACCATGTTGTTTAATTAAGTTTTCTTGTCTTCGAGCAGAGTGCGAAAACCGCATCAGCTTTCAGGGTAAGTGATTTAAGTAATCTGTTTTGATAGAAATGAGTGTTTTTCAATGATGCACGCCGTCTGAAACTGTCTTTTTTTTTTTTTTTTTTTAGACAAAACCACGCAGACGGTCCAGAGCGCGTTCGGACCCGTCCTCGGTAATATATTTGAAATAGTACAGAATATCCGCTTGCGAGGGTGATGCTTTGTATTCATTTATTTATGTTAATTCTAGAAATCAAGTCAGAGCCCCCTGAAGAAGTTCGAAGGCTGGAAGCCCCGACTTCACCACGCAGATGTAAGTACAGCGATCGAGATTAAATCACGGTTAAAACTCTGGAATAACCCGATTTTTTCTGTCACAGCCCATGGAGAAGCGGGTCAGCGGGAGAGACCCGTAAAACGATCCACGGATGTACACGGTAAGGAGTCGGAGTTTATGTATTTATTTATTTATTTTAAATATTTAATAACTAATAAATAACTTTTCTCTTTTTTCAGCACGCGGTGGAGGGAGACCGTCTATTTTCCACCGACACGCAAGGCTCGAAGATATTCTGAGCTGGGATTAACCTCATCACGCAACTTTCTTGAAAATGTGTAGTCTGTTTTTATTTTTTTATTTTTTCTCTTATTCCGATGGAACGGGAGAATTCATTTGAAGAGGTATATTAACTGAATTTCTTGAGGTAGATTCTTCCTGCTACAGATTTTAAAAGATGGAAGGAGAGAATTCACATCGGGAAAATAACTTCGGACGTGTATTGGATTTAAACGCTTCAATAATCGACTCATCAGGGAGCGCTCCTGGAGCAGATGGTCCATTACCCGAGGCGTTAAATTCGCCGCCTCGAAATAACATCGAGTCCGGAGAGAGACTTTTAAGCCGTGTTCGTTTAACACCGTTAAATGAGGCTCTTAACAATTTAGCGGCTGAACGAGAATCGAAAGAAATTAACCCCTACATCATTTCTGCGATTAACGCTATAAATTCGACGGTCCAGTCTGATACTGAAGAGCCCCCTGACCCCCCGCACACCTCACCTCCAGACGAGTCCGGTCCCGCGGCGTTGAACCAGGTACGTCTGACTCCGTTAAATAACGCCGTAAACCTCCTCGCGTGTGAAGTTAATCCTCACGTCCAATCCGCGGTGGATGAATTAAATCAAACGCCTAACGACGCTCGCGCTTTTTCACCTTTAAGAAGTCCCTCCCCGCGCAATGCGCGCGGAGAAGAGGTTTTAAACAGAGCTCGTTTAACCCCGATAAACGCGGCGATCTCTGTTTTGATGGAAGACGGGGATGATGCACGACCGGGGTCCAGCCGACACTCTCCCATGACGGGCGGTGGGGCTGCTAACGTCATCAGGAGACCTGCTTTTAACAATATCGAAATCAGGCTGCCTCTCAATTTCCAGCGCGCCGACGAAATTCCCGACTACGCGGAATTTTGCCGTAACGTCGTAGGGGCTCTTCATAACTCGGTCGAAAAGGCTTTAACACACGCCAGGGCCGGGGACTTTATCCAAATGGAGATTCGTGGGGACTCAGTCTACAACGAGGCCGCTTTGATCAGCTCATATAACGACGCTGGCGATGTGACGGGCTTCCAAAATCTGTTAGAACGACTGATACAATCAAATTCCAACGTTTTATCCGACGAGTCTCTGGAATTAGTGGTTCAAGTCATCCGCAACCAGAACGGCGCGGGGAAGCGCAGAATAGATGACCTCCTCCATCACGAGGTTCTGAGGAAAAAATCCAAATGCCTTAATATCGTGTATAATCCTGACAACAGTTTATGTTTCGCGATAAACCTCGTTCAGTTATTGAATCCTCATCTGAGTACGCACGAGGCGGAGCAGCGCGGGCTGGCGTTACAAAATAGCGTCGGATTAACGGAAGCTATGCCGGTATCTTTAGAGCAGGTGGGAAAATTTGAAAACGCTCTGGGTTGTAAAATTGTGGTGTTTTTCAGAGTCGAAGGGGAGAGAAAGCTGACAAAATTCCAGACAGGAATACCGGCGCAGCAGAAAACTCTTTTCGTTTTTCTGTTTAATAATCATTTTTACGGAATCATCGATTTAAAGAGATTTTTGGGAGTGAAATATGTATGTAAGTTTTGCTTTGAGGGGTACAATAACCACGCCTCCCATAATTGTCCATCATATTGTAAAATTTGTGAATCCACGCAGTGTTATGAGAAAAATAACCCTGTATTCTGCAGCGAATGTAACAAGGAGTGTCGCTCTCCCACCTGTTACAGCCTGCATAAACAGCCGAAGTATCGTCCTTCCGCCGGTAAGTTCGTTAATGTGTGTGATAACAGAAAAAAATGCTCTCGATGTAAACGTGAGTATTACATAGCGTTTTCTAAAAACAGCGCTCCGCACGTGTGTAAGCAGAAGAGGTGTCATATATGCGGCGAGGCTCTCCAGGAGCCGAGCGAGGGTCACCTCTGCTATATGACGCCGGTCAAAGCTGAAGAGACGCATTCAGAGAAATATGTTTTTTATGATTTTGAAACGTATGTCGATAATAACGGGGAACACGTACCGTTTTACGTCAGCGCTGTAACAAAGACGGGTGATTTTTGGAGCGCATGGGGGACAGACTGCGTAGCCCGCTTCTTTAAACATTTTAGAACGAGAAAATTCAAAGAATACGTGTTCATCGCTCACAACTCAAAAGGTTTTGACGGCTATTTGCTTCTAAAGTATTTAGTCCAGCAGGGCGTAACCCCCGCTGTGATTATGACCGGGAGTAAACTATTACTCATGACAGACGCCGCCTTTAAACAGAAATATATAGATTCGTTATCTTTCCTTACAATGCGCTTATCTCAGATGCCTAAAGCCCTGGGGATCCGGCTGAAAGACGAAATCATCCGCAAAGGTTACTTTCCGCACCTGTTCAGAAAAAAATCTGAACTATGTCGGTCCGTACCCTGACTCAGCGGCTTACGGGGTCACAAATATGTCAGAGGGAGAAAGAGAGGAATTTAACGCGTGGTACGTGCGGAAAAAAAACGCAATTTTCGATTTTAAAGCCGAGGCCGTTATGTATTGTGATAAAGATACAAAAATCTTGGCTGCAGCCTGCTCCAAATTTATGTCTGAATTCATCGCTGAAACACTCGTGGATCCTTTTACCTGCGTTACAATCGCCTCGGCGTGTATGAAAGTCTTCCAAACTAACTTTCTTGCTCCAAAAACGCTGGCGATCCCCTCCGCCGACAATTATAGAACGAGGCATAAAAAATATTCGGACGTGGCCGTGCAATGGTTAGAATGGGTTGCTGAGACGCAAAACATTATCATCGATCACGCTCTAAACAGGGGCGAGAAAAAAATAGGAGGTTATTATGTTGATGGGTATGCTCAGATTGACGGCCGGATAAAAGTGTGGGAGTTTCTCGGATGTTTTTACCACGGGTGTGCAAGGTGTTTTACACAGCACGAAATAAACCCTCTCACAAACACCTCATTTGGAGAGCTCCACGCAGCGTGTCAGAAAAAAATAGCCTTTCTGCGGGCTATGCCGGGCGTCAGCCTCAGCGTAATTTGGGAGCATCAATGGCTTGAAATGAGGCTGAGGGATGAGAGCGTTCGGTGTTTCCTCGCCCGCAGGGGGTTACCGGCCCCCCTCGAACCTCGCGACGCTTTATACGGCGGTCGGACTTGCGCGGCCCGTCTGAGGTACACGGCTGAGCAAGATGAGACGGTCTATTACGTCGACGTGACCTCGCTGTATCCTTACATTAACGTAAATTTCACATATCCCACGGGGCATCCGGAAATTATCGAGAGAAATTTCCGAGACCCCAGGACTTATTTCGGGCTCATCAAAGCCATCGTGTACTCGCCCCAGGGGCTAAAATTCCCCGTCCTCCCACACAGAACTCCTCACGGTAAACTGGTGTTTACTCTGTGTCGCACCTGCGCTGATGAAAATAATCAAGCTGCAGCGTGCACACACAGTCAGCAGCAGAGAGCTCTGTCTGGGACTTGGACGACCCCGGAATTCCACAAAGCTCTGGATACAGGCTATGCTGTAGCTAAGATTTTTGAAGTCTGGCATTTTGAGGAAAAAAGTGATAAAATCTTTGAGGGGTACATAAACACCTTAAAACACAAGCAGGAAGCCTCTGGTTTCCCTCCCGAATTTGATAAAGACTCCGAGAGCAGAGAAAAATACATCACGGACTACTGGCTGAATCAGAAGATTCGTTTAGACCCAGAAAAAATCAGTCACAATCCGGCAAAACGACAGATGGCTAAGATCTGCCTCAACTCCTTCTGGGGGAAATTCGCCCAGAGGGCAAATCTGACGCAGACCGCGCTCGTTAAAAATGCTGACGATCTGTTCAGGTATCTGTTTTCTGAAGAGTACGAGGTCACATATCTAACATTCCTCAGCAGTCAGGCGGCTATGGTTCAATGGAGGTACGGCCCGCGGCACGTCAGCCGACCGGGTAAAACCGTCAATATTTTCATCGCGGCGTTTACAACGGCGTACGCGCGTTTGACCTTGTACGGTTTTATGGAGGCTGTGGCAAATCCTGACAGGATTCTGTATTATGATACCGATAGCCTGATTTACGTTTGTAGGCGGGGTGAAACCCCGCTGCCTACCGGTAATTATCTGGGGCAGCTCACCGACGAGTTGAACGGCGACGTCATCACAGAGTTTGCAGCGGCGGGACCTAAAAGTTACGCATATAAAACCGCACGAGGTAAAACGGTCATGCGTGTGAAGGGGATCACTCAAACCCACGAAAGCTGTCAGAAAATAAACTTTGACAGCGTCAAAGATCTGGTCGAGGGTTATATAAAAGATCCCGCCCTCGCTGCATCTATCATAACGCCGCAGCAGGGAATTAAACGTCATAAAAGCAGTTTCAGTTTGACAAACGTGTCATTTCAAAAATCCTTCAGGGTGGTGTATGACAAGCGGCGTCTTTTAAAGGACGGGGAAACCGAACCGTTCGGATTTTGAAACATGTCTCACTCTGGAAATACGGTGGAGATTGACCCCAGACTTCAGCTCCCATTCTCCTGTCTCATCGTTGGACCGAGTGGTTCGGGAAAGACTGTGTTTGTGAAAACATTGCTGGAAAATTGTAGCCACGCTATGAGATATGTGCCTGACAACATTGTATGGCTGTATACGTCTGAACAACCTCTGTATTCTGAACTGAAGAATAAAAATATTAAATTTGTAAGAGGACTCCCTGACTCATTTCTGGACGACAGCCTTTTCCCTGAAGGTCAGAGCCATCTGGTTATTTTGGACGATCTCATCTTTCAAGCAACGGATCATCCTGAAGTTGTAAGAATTTTCACCCAGTACAGACATCACCGGAATATGAGCGTCATCATGATCACACAGAACGTGTTTCATAAAGGGAAATACAGTCGAACCATCAGTTTGAATTGTAATTATATGGTGCTGTTTAAAAATCCCAGAGACAAGTTACAGATGAACATTCTGGCTCAGCAAATGTTTCCCGGCAGAAAACAATTTTTTTTGGAGGCACTTGATGATGCTACGAGCGTACCTTACGGGTATTTATTACTGGATTGCACGCAGGAGTGTCCAGATCAGTTCAGACTGAGATCGGGATTACTCCCGCACGAGTGGCCCACAGTTTATTTACAGAAAGATAAACGGATATGAGCTCTCTTTTAAAAAGGAACGCCCCCGCTCTTAAAGCGCTAATCAGAGCCGGGGCGAGGGAGCGTCACCACAGCCTGAAGACCTGCAGGCCGGAGCTTCTGAAAACTTTATCCGAGATCGCTTTGAATATATTAAAGGGGAATATCGCCTTGAGCGACTCTCAATTCCGGGCCTTGAAAAAACGAAAAAGAGTTTTACGTCTTCTGGCCGACAGAAAAACCAGTTATAAAAACAAGCGGGGAGCGCTGATTCAGACGGGCAGCTTTCTCCTGCCTCTGCTCGCCGCGGCCCTGCCCGTTATAACGAGTCTAATAGTACCCAGAGGATAATGGCGTTCAAAGCGGCGCAAAAGATGTTTTTACTCACTCCACAGCAGATGCTTCAACTCGGTCATTCCGTTCCGCCGAGCGGAAATAACATCAGACAAACGGCGGAAAATGATTTAGACTCGCGAATGCGAGGTATACTGGAAGAACGTACTCACTCTCCTTATGAAAAAATTAAAAAGTATGAGGCTCTGCTGCAGCGCTATTTAACCCTGATCAAGCAGGGGGAACTCGAATCACGCGTTTCACCCCCGCAAGAGACTCGCGTCGCTAAGCAACCTGAGGAGGAGGGGATGGAGGAGGAGGAGGAGGAGGATGAGACTGTCACAGAGGTCCTGAAGAATATCCCCTCCAGAGAGTGTAGAAACGCTGAATATATTATGAGGAAATTATCGAAGGGTGATACGCGCTGGAGTCCGTCGGGGGAATTTATTTACAAGGGGAAAGTCGTGAGGGGGTCTCACGCCATAGATCTTATGAAACATCTCGGATCCTCGTTCAAGAAATCGAGCCCGCCTACAGGCTGGGTGAAGTTCCTCAATATTTTACAGGAGCGGAACATCCCGGTGGCGTGCGTATCAAACCCGCAAGCCCGCGAGCAGCTTCAGAAGCTTAAAAAAGGCCGGAGCAGCTCGCCGGATGAATCCCTTCTTTTAACCGATTCGCCGGCCAGGAAGAAACTTAAGAAAAGACTTCCAACGCTGGGAAGGTTTCTCACCATAAAAGGAGGGTATCGAATTAAAAACTGACTGGATATTATGATCAAGATTCTTTAAAATACATCGCAGTCAGTCACGTTTTTGTATATTGTTACTAATAAAACACAGACTGAAACTCATCTCCGGCCTTCATCACTTTTATTCGGTATACGGTTTAAAAAACAACTTTCAACACTTCTCTACTTAATAACAACGATGCAAAAACATTAAAGGTATGATCGGGGGTGCATTTTCTACACATTCGAAACATTTTTCACAAAAAAACACATAAAAAAAATCAAAGGTCAAAGGTCAAAGCTTCTTTCTACGTTTAAAAACGGGGGTTTACATCATGCAAACGCGATAAAACTTTAAAGGTATGATCGGAAGGCCGCTCTCACACATCCACCCCGTTTTCAGGCGAAAAAAAAACATAAAAAAAATTTAGGATCAAAGATTAACACTTCTTTCTGTACTTAATAACAATGTTTTAAAGCGTGCAAACGCGATAAAACTTTAAAGGTATGTTCGGAAGGCCACTCTCACACATCCACCCCGTTTTCAGGCGAAAAAAACACATAAAAAAAATCAAAGGTCAAAGGTCAAAGCTTCTTTCTACGTTTAAAAACGGGGGTTTACATTATGCAAACGCGTTAAAACTTTAAAGGTATGTTCGGAAGGCCACTCTCACACATCCACCCCGTTTTCAGGCGAAAAAAACACATACAAAAAATCAAAGGTCAAAGGTCAAAGCTTCTTTCTACGTTTAAAAACGGAGGCTTACATTATGCAAACGCGTTAAAACTTTAAAGGTATGATCGGAAGGCCGCTCTCACACATCCACCCCGTTTTCAGGTGAAAAAAAACACATACAAAAAATCAAAGGTCAAAGGTCAAAGCTTCTTTCTACGTTTAAAAACGGAGGTTTACATTATGCAAACGTGTTAAAACTTTAAAGGTATGATCGGAAGGCCGCTCTCACACATCCACCCCGTTTTCAGGCGAAAAAAAACACATAAAAAAAATCAAAGGTCAAAGGTCAAAGCTTCTTTCTACGTTTAAAAACGGGGGTTTACATTATGCAAACGCGTTAAAACTTTAAAGGTATGATCGGAAGGCCGCTCTCACACATCCACCCCGTTTTCAGGCGAAAAAAACACATACAAAAATCAAAGGTCAAAGGTCAAAGCTTCTTTCTACGTTTAAAAAACGGGGGTTTAAATTTTCCAAACGCGATAAAACTTTAAAGGTATGATCGGGAGAGCGTTCTAAGACGGGGGTTACATTTTCACACGGAAAAACATAAAAAAATAGGAACGCCGGTTAACACAAGCCGTGACAATATTTAAACTCATGCAGAGGCCCTGCTAGCTGGTTACAGGAGGTATTGCAGCTTTTCTTAAGGCAATAATGATATCTTTTCACAAAATCAGAAACCAAATCATCGTTCGCGATAGTATTTTCGGAGTATAAAGACACCACGTCCTGGTACGACTTCCCACTGGCTCTGTTATACAGATAATACACGCAGTGTTGTCCGCATACGTCGGATAACTCGTGCTGAAGCTGCTTGTTGTGATACAGAATGTTTTTAACATCTGGGAGATTCTCCAGATATTGCAGGATGCTTTTAGGGTAGTAATCAAAGTCAGGGCTGAGGCCGAACGAGTCAAAAAATGTGGCTCGACCATTTTTTTCAACGGTGAGCGCTAACCAGTGTTCTCCCGGTAAATGTCTAGGGTGGGTGTTTACAATGAAATATACGGGAGGGCCCGGCTTGATCCGGAATAACTCGTCAGACGCAAAAACACCGGCAAACAGGTCTCCTATTAAGCCCCTCATAACAGCGTCCAATTCCAGGGTGTTCATCAGTAAAAATCCACAAGGACCTGTCGCTTGGAATTAATCTCCAGGAGAGAATCATAACACGCGTACACTATCAGCGTGGTGGTATGCGGAGTCGCGACTCTGAATCTCATTTCAAGTCGCAGGGTGCCTGTGGAGACGGGGCTCAGAGCGCCGCTGTCCTCCTCCGGGTTTAAATTGAAGACGTACAGCGCGTAGCCGCGCGCAAAATCCTCCCGGTCTATACAGAGAGGCTGGTCTTTGAGGTGTCGTCCGGTCGCGGTGTAGAGATTGTAAAACTCCCTGACAGAGAATTCGTTGTTAAATTCAGGCTGGAAAGCTTTAGCCGGCAGCTGTCTCCCGTTTTGACTGAGTGCGAGGTACTCCAGGTCATAGTGTGCAAATTCAAACAGGGACAGATCTCTTCTCCCACTGAATGCATTGTGATTCACCATACCCAGAACCACATATTTGGGCATGGTTCCTAAAAACAGGTTCTCCTGGTTGCATATCCTGGAATGGCTGGGGATCACGTAAGTCTTAACGTTGATTCGTGATAACGGGTACACGGCGTTCCCTTTCATGAGAGCCGCGGAGTGGCCCAATCTCACTGCAGGGGATACGGTGACTTTCTTAACGAATAGGGACGCGCCCAGAATTTTCAGCTTGAAAGTGGAGGCCGCCAGCCCCATCAGGCAGAAAGCATCGCTGGCTCGAATTAATTTAACTCTTAGATCAATGTTATTCAGAAGAAGCCTCTCGCAGAAAAATATGTCCGCGTGCAGCGGACCCTGAACTTGAAATTCACGCGATTCGGCGCTAAAGCGCGCTCTGCTCACGAGGCCTTTATTCGGGCCCGCGTCATCCACAGCGGTCGAATTGTGCTGACCCGGGGTGTCCTTGTAAAACAAACCGCCCGTGAACTGCGATTTCAATGAAGCGGGGGAAAAGTTCAGCAGCGTCTCAATCATTGCCCTGTACGGGTGCGTCGCGCTGGACTGGGAAATCAGCCGGTCACCCAGAGTCACGTCGACTTGTGAGAAAATCGTATTGAGAGGATAATTTATGACGCCCACGCAGGCGTCATTAGCCAGGTCAGTCCCGTCGGCGTTTGTAATTTTCATTCGCAGATAAAGCAGCGTATTATTGAGGTCTAAATACCTTTCACCATCTCCGGGGATAAAAAACTCGATAGGGCCCATGTCCGTCAGGGCTGATAACGGGCTGACTTCAACGTATTGGCTTTGCTCGATGGACAGCTGGGTCCCGGGGACGGCGAATAAATCCAATTCGCTCATGGTGCATTCAGGGGAATTATTTCGCAAAAGAGACATTGTTTAAGAGAAAATATCCCCGGACAACCTCCTCTTCTTATGCTTCCTTCGAACTGTTCTGCTTTTTCTGGGGGTCTTTCGCTTTTTAACCGTTTTGACCCGTTTCCCCGGGGGGCGTTTCCGGGGCCTTCTTGAGAACACCATGATCCCAGACCCCCGCTGCTGCTCGGGCTCCTGACTCCGTCCGGCCCTCTCAACAACGCGGCTCACTACGTCGGAAGCGATGCTTCGGGCTGCGTTTTTCAGGTGAGGTTTGGCGATCGTGTATCCTTGTTTAATCAGCGGCGACACAAATTTGAACAGTTTCGAAAATATGTTCCCGAGCCCGCGCCCGTACATAACAGGAGTGCCGTGGAAGCCGTGAAGGCCGTTCCCGACTTGATTTCATAGTAAGGCACAAATCTATAAATGTCGGCTTTGTGCGCTGCCCCCGCCATTTTTTTTATCCCGCCGGTTTAAAATGTAATGTCACAACCACTTTACCGTATCTGAAATCCACCGTTTGATCTTGATCGCTTTTGATTTCGATGCGTATTGTCTCAATATGTCTTTTGGAGACCGGGATGTAATAAGCGGGGTTGAATTTCTTTGTAATTATTTCCCCGAAACGACCTCCAATTTCGAACGCTCGGAGGAGAGGAGCAAAAGCGTCACCCACCGCCTGAGGCTGTACAACGTCTGTATAACAGAACAGGTGATACATCCCTGCTTTTATATCGGGGTAGCGGGGACAGCTCGTGACCCCGGGTCCGCATCTCAGCCATTGATTAGGGTGCATCCCCAGCATGTACGCCGTCGGGGCTTCAAAATATACCTGGCTGGTACCGTCTCCTTCCCACAGAAACTTTTTCTGGATATCGTCATATTTTAAAGTCAGATTCGGATCTATAGTCTTCAAACGAGGGTTTATCAGCCCTGCAATAACCTCAAAGTTATCATAATATCCCGTGTCAAAATATCGCGAGTGAACGGCGAGTTTGTTCTTGCCCGTAATTTTCATCACCTGGAACGTACAGGAAGGCTTTTCCGGGATATTTAACCAGGTGTGCGGATAACAAATTTCCGTCAGCGCCACATCCCAGTCACCCTCTAGATCCAGGTGTCGAGCCAAGTCCACCTGGTAGCATGAAATTGTGTTGTCCGGGAATACTTTTAGGCTGGCGTTTGAAGGCAGAGTCATATAAAATCTGTGTTTCAGATCCCGATCCATTTCTCATATGTCGGTTGAAGATGGAAGTTCTCATATTTATACGGCCATCAGCTGGTCCGCGGGAACCCAGGAGTTAAATTTCTCGGGCCAATTTTTCCATCTGACAAATACAAATTTCTTTCCCTTGGTAAAACGTTCACGAATAATTTCTTGAACCTGATACGGTCTGTCTTTTGCTATTTTAACCTTCTGCAATTCCGGTTCATAGAATGAACCTTCAATGATCTCGCCGTCATAATCTTTCAATTTATAAACGGGCGGCGTACGTTGTATACATTCTGACACCGTGAACATTTCATCCGTAAAACTTTGTTCATATTTTTTATCAAAAACTCCCCTGAGCTTGGAGACCCTGACTATATCTCCGACCTTATATTTACACTTCACAGGCCTCCTGCGTAGGGTGGATGCCCCATACAAATTTTGAAACACTTGATCGACATTTCGATCATTAACCTCATTCGGCCTCATCTTAATGCTTTTATGATAACTCTCGTTATAAGCCGTGAGTAAAGACGGTAGGACGTCGATGTATCTTCTCGTGTTTTTAGCAGTAAAATATCTCCACATTCTCGTCTTTAGCGTGCGATTAAACCTCTCGACAACCGAGGCTTTCAGATCACTTGCGGTGGCAAAATGTAGAATCCGGTGTTTTTTCATTAAATCCTTGAACGGTTTGTTAAAAAACTCTTTCCCGGCATCAGTCTGCATCTTCAGAGGCACCCCGCTCTGCTTTAAGAGTGAGGCAAAGGCCTGTGAGACTTCGCGCCCTTGCTTTGACTTCAGAGGTCTGGCATACGCTTTTTTTGAGAAGATATCGATAACGGTCAGCAGGTACTTGTACCCGTCGTTAAAATCTGATAACCCCTGCATGTCGCATAAATCCGCCTGAAATTGGTTAAGCGGGTTTGTGACAAATACTCTATTTCTTGGAAAATGCGTCCTGGCAGGTTTGTGTAATGTGTATGCATCTTCCCCCGACAGGAAATCTCTGATATGCTTCATACGAATTTTAGAGCTGTGTTGATCATGCAGAGCCCTGCGTAAACGCTCCGGCCCTCCAAAACTCCCCGGATTTACCGGACTATAATATACATCCTTCATTAAACCCTCATCACCCATCTTTTAAGACGGATCTCTTCAGAATGATGAACCGGATAGTCCTTTTGCATTTTTATATGTTTTAGCGACCATAAATATTAGTCTTTTGTTTAAATTGAACTCTGATTCAGCACCGCGGAGAGCGCTCACAGAGCAGCCTCGAGCTTTTAATAAGACCGTGTTAAAACCCCTCATTAATTCATACGAGCACCTTTTTTCCACCAAAACCTCGTTTGTATGACTCTGTCTTGCAATATGAAGCGCCTTGAGGCAACTGTTTTGTTGTGGTTTTGGCACTATATAAATTTGATTTGTAAAACATTTCACCCTTTTTCAACAATATTATAGGAAAGAACACAGGCCATATAAGGTTTAGAATATATGCTTTATTACATTCATTAAAGTCACACACAGAGAAAAAAGCAATTGTTCATGTTTATTAAACACAACATGCGTGAAGGAAAAAAGTATACGTTTTAAATAGGAGCTCTTGGAAACGTTAAATTGAACTCTGATTCAGCACCGCGGAGAGCGCTCACAGAGCAGCCTCGAGCTTTTAATGAGACCGTGTTAAAACCCCTCATTAATTCATACGAGCACCTTTTTTCCACCAAAACCTCGTTTGTATGACTCTGTCTTGCAATATGAAAAACATTTCACCCTTTTTCAACAATATTATAGGAAAGAACACAGGCCGTATAAGGTTTAGAATATGTGCTTTATTACATTCATTAAAGTCACACAGAGAAAAAAGCAATTGTTCATGTTTATTAAACACAGCATACGTGAAGGAAAAAAGCATACGTTCACGTACAAAACTGGAAAACTCTCAGTAATACATCTCCCCCGCATTTACGGTTTATTTCAGTATTCAGCTGTAAAAGTGTAGGAACAATCTCCCCTCTGGACACCCCCATCTGTTTCACCCGGCACGCTATCACATCCACAAACAGAGTGTATAATGTAAGCAGATGCATCGTATTACACCGTGTAAATCGTCAGTGGTCAAAACAGAGATTTTCAGTAATACGTTGTACAGAGATTTTTCAGATGAATGGAGAGCCGCGCTGTAGATATGATCTGTCCAGACTCCGGGCCCGGGGCGACGTCTGATAACGTCGAAGACCCTCTCCATAACGCATGAAGGCGGGGCGTCTGGGATCTCCAGCCTGCGAATGACTACCCGCTCCAGCTTATACGAGAGTCCACGTATAATATAAACTTCCCGCAAGCTTTGAAAGAGAATCATCACACAATTACCCATGACTGTAAAACAATATAATGATATTTAAAAAAAAAAAAAAAAAAACAAACAAACAAAAAAAAGCAGGTTTTTCTTCAGTCGTCTGGGTTATAGACGGCTACCATCCCCTCCAGGTCGAGATCTGCGTCTTCACCGAAACATGTGTACAGCTCGTTGATCTTTGCTTCAAAATTATCAGTGTATTTCAGCTCAGTGAGGATGTTTTCTACCACCCCCTGAACCCTCGCAGCCGATGGGTTGAGGAAGCGCTGGGCTAGGAGCTTTACCACAGCCGGGATGAAGGTCGGTCTCCAGAGTCTCACCATTAATCTCTCAAAATGTCCGGTAAAGAAATATTCATTTAACGGGTCCAGGCACTCGTGCTGGCGCTGGCTGGGGTGATCGATCTCACACCCGTAACAGAGTTTTTGTCTGTAACTTTTGATCACAGCCAAAAGTAAGTGTGCCACGCCGACTTTCACCGTTTCAGGAATTCCTCTGACAGGAACCCGTCAGGCCGGTCAGATGCGAAAGATGTGGCGTATTTCTCAGCCGGCTCGAGGTCTTGTACCTCCCGCGGACTCGCGGCCTCCGTGACAGCGGGAAGAGACCCCACGCCTCCCGGGCTGGAAAGCGCGTGAGAAGGATGGATCTCGCCCCAGACCGCCTCGAGCTGAACTCCCCACGGGCTCTCGTACCCACCGCGGGTCCGTGAAGCCTGGCTCAGAGAGGGCTGGTCTCTTCCACAGTCGAGCGCGCAGTCACAAGCGATGTCGTCGGCCGCTGCAATGGGAGAGGTTGAGGAGCTCATGCTGGTTCGTCGTCACACGCTCACACAGACACAGCGTCTGCAACAGGTTTTACAGCCGTGGGGTCATGTTTCCGCGAGCGGCTCTATGCGTGGGTATTTGACCGTCTTGCTGCAAAGACTTACAGCCGAGAGACGGCTATTTGTACCCCCTTCTTTAATTTACGAATTAAAAAACAGAAAAGGAAACGTAATAATTTAAGAATTAAAAATATTAAAGGGGCATTAAATAATAGACACTGATTTATGTTTAATTATTTCAGAATTAGTTAATTCTTTAATACATTAAAAAGATCTAGGTATTTTTAATCGTTCTTTAATTCATGAAATAAAATGACATTAAAATATTAGACCCTGGGTGGGAGGGGAGGTAAGGCTTGGAGGCGGTGCTTGGCCGGGGTTAGGGGAGGAGCTTGGGGGGTGGGGCTAGAGGAGGAGCCAGGGGCGGAACTAGGGGAGGAGCCGGGGGCGGGGCTTAGGGGCGGGACATACTGACGTCATCGACTCTGATTGGATGTGACGTCATAAGGGGCGGGGGCTCGGAGGTGGGACTAGGGGCGGGGCTTAGGGGCGGGGCATAGTGACATCATTGATTATGATTGGCTGTGACGTCATAAGGGGCGGGGCTTGGAGGCGGGACTAGGGGAGGGGCTTAGGGGCGGGACATAATGACGTCATCGATTCTGATTGGCTATGACGTCATAGAGGGGGCGGGGCTTAGTGACGTAGTCGATTTTGATTGGCAGCTGTCACTTTTTTGACGAAAGGTGGGTCAGTTTTCTCTCTAATGTCCAAGCATGAACCAGTTCAAACAGCGGTACAAAAATATGTTTTTTTCTAGGTATAGGGAGGAGGAAGGGTAATGAGGGTTAGGGTGTTTTGGTTTTTTGCTTCGGCTTGTAAATATATAGTATTTTGTATGTAAGTAGGTATGTGTAGGTGTATATTTATGTTTGTGTATGTATGTTGATGGATATATAGATATATATATATTGATATCGGTTTAGGTGTGTAGGAATCTATGTATATATGTGGCAAAGGGTATTACTGGTTGTGGGGAAGAAGGGGTAGGGATAAATAAGCTGATGCTTCACCCTACCCCTTTTCGGACATGTTGGGTACACAGTAGGAACTTTTTTGTTGTTGTCTTTACTGATCTATCTTGTAATTGTTGTATCAAATGTTCGAAATAAATAGTTTTCATTCATTCATTCATTCAACAGACCTCGTACGTGTGCCTCATCCAGTTGTCTGCAGTCTCTGACTCCGTTGTACCAATGCGCTCTGAGATTCATCACTGGTTGTTGCTGCCTCACCCACCACTGTGATTTGTACGCCAAAGCGGGCATACCCTCTTTGTCTGCCAAGCGTTATACACACTGGATGATTCTGGTTTGCAAAACTCTTTTTGGTCTGGTTCTGACCTATTTATCCAGTTTACTCCAGAGATCTGAAAGCCGTTATGCGCTGCGCTCAAATGACGTTATGTTTTTATGTACCTCATGTCCGGACTGAAGCGGAAATAATCACATTCATCCCTGACATTGGGGTGAATGTGAGGCATTATTGTAAAGCACTTTGAGTGTCTGATGCAGATGGAAAAGCACTATATAAATGCAGTCCATTTACCATTATTATATGCATTGATGATATTCATCATCACCCCTTCAATGTCCAACTTCACACTCACCGTCAGACACTTGCTTAACCTCCAACACACTCTTAACATTCTATTCTTTTAAAATGAGCCCAACACCATTTCTCTTTTTATCCTCACCATGCTAAAACTTGACCCCCCCGCCAATGCTCCTGCTCTTAATTCTCTTCCACTTGGTCTTGGTCACATTATGTCTAATTTGTCCTCTCTATCATATCAGCCAGCTCTCTCCTTTTTCCAGTCAAACTGCCAACTTTCAAAGTCCTGACTCTCACTTCCACCCTTCTAGTTTTCCTCTTCTCCCGCTGTCTCGGGACATGTTCTCCTCCTCTGCTTCGCCCCAGCAGTAGCCCAGTTTCTGCTGGCACCCTATTGGCAAACGACACCGATGGTGGTTGTTGCTGTTAACCCGGGCCTCAGCTGATCCGGTATGGAAATTCGATTTGTACTCTGCATCTGTGTTTTGGCTTGTTTTACGCCAGATGCCCTTCCTGACACAACCCTCCTCATGTATCCGGGCTTGGGATGCGCACTCAGAGTGTACTGGCTGCACACCCCGTGTGGCTGAGTTATTATGCAGCAGTTATAAAGTTCAGAAATATACACAACAGTAACATTCATATCTTTCTCACTGTATAAACTCTACAATATAATGACAATTATTTAAAATTCAAATGTTAACAAGTAATTAAAAAAATCTTTTTCATAATTATATGAAAATTATTGGCTATTGGTAAAAAGCCATCACTTGACCCAGCTATCTTAGCTAATTATAGGCCAATCTCCAACCTTCCTTTTCTCTCAAAAATTCTTGAAAGGGTAGTTGTAAAACAGCTAACTGATCATCTGCAGAGGAATGGTCTATTTGAAGAGTTTCAGTCAGGTTTTAGAATTCATCATAGTACAGAAACAGCATTAGTGAAGGTTACAAATGATCTTCTTATGGCCTCAGACAGTGGACTCAAATCTGTGCTTGTTCTGTTAGACCTCAGTGCTGCTTTTGACACTGTTGACCATAAAATTTTATTACAGAGATTAGAGCATGCCATAGGTATTAAAGGCACTGCGCTGCGGTGGTTTGAATCATATTTATCTAATAGATTACAATTTGTTCATGTAAAAGGGGAATCTTCTTCACAGATTAAGGTTAATTATGGAGTTCCACAAGGTTCTGTGCTAGGACCAATTTTATTCACTTTATACATGCTTCCCTTAGGCAGTATTATTAGACAGCATTGGTTAAATTTTCATTGTTACGCAGATGATACCCAGCTTTATCTATCCATGAAGCCAGAGGACGCACACCAATTAGCTAAACTGCAGGATTGTCTTACAGACATCAATCAATCAATCAATCAATTTTTTTTATATAGCGCCAAATCACAACAAACAGTTGCCCCAAGGCGCTTTATATTGTAAGGCAAGGCCATACAATAATTATGTAAAACCCCAACGGTCAAAACGACCCCCTGTGAGCAAGCACTTGGCTACAGTGGGAAGGAAAAACTCCCTTTTAACAGGAAGAAACCTCCAGCAGAACCAGGCTCAGGGAGGGGCAGTCTTCTGCTGGGACTGGTTGGGGCTGAGGGACAGAACCAGGAAAAAGACATGCTGTGGAGGGGAGCAGAGATCGATCACTAATGATTAAATGCAGAGTGGTGCATACAGAGCAAAAAGAGAAAGAAACAGTGCATCATGGGAACCCCCAGCAGTCTACGTCTATAGCAGCATAACTAAGGGATGGTTCAGGGTCACCTGATCCAGCCCTAACTATAAGCTTTAGCAAAAAGGAAAGTTTTAAGCCTAATCTTAAAAGTAGAGAGGGTGTCTGTCTCCCTGATCTGAATTGGGAGCTGGTTCCACAGGAGAGGAGCCTGAAAGCTGAAGGCTCTGCCTCCCATTCTACTCTTACAAACCCTAGGAACTACAAGTAAGCCTGCAGTCTGAGAGCGAAGCGCTCTATTGGGGTGATATGGTACTACGAGGTCCCTAAGATAAGATGGGACCTGATTATTCAAAACCTTATAAGTAAGAAGAAGAATTTTAAATTCTATTCTAGAATTAACAGGAAGCCAATGAAGAGAGGCCAATATGGGTGAGATATACTCTCTCCTTCTAGTCCCCGTCAGTACTCTAGCTGCAGCATTTTGAATTAACTGAAGGCTTTTTAGGGAACTTTTAGGACAACCTGATAATAATGAATTACAATAGTCCAGCCTAGAGGAAATAAATGCATGAATTAGTTTTTCAGCATCACTCTGAGACAAGACCTTTCTGATTTTAGAGATATTGCGTAAATGCAAAAAAGCAGTCCTACATATTTGTTTAATATGCGCTTTGAATGACATATCCTGATCAAAAATGACTCCAAGATTTCTCACAGTATTACTAGAGGTCAGGGTAATGCCATCCAGAGTAAGGATCTGGTTAGACACCATGTTTCTAAGATTTGTGGGGCCAAGTACAATAACTTCAGTTTTATCTGAGTTTAAAAGCAGGAAATTAGAGGTCATCCATGTCTTTATGTCTGTAAGACAATCCTGCAGTTTAGCTAATTGGTGTGTGTCCTCTGGCTTCATGGATAGATAAAGCTGGGTATCATCTGCGTAACAATGAAAATTTAAGCAATACTGTCTAATAATACTGCCTAAGGGAAGCATGTATAAAGTGAATAAAATTGGTCCTAGCACAGAACCTTGTGGAACTCCATAATTAACTTTAGTCTGTGAAGAAGATTCCCCATTTACATGAACAAATTGTAATCTATTAGACAAATATGATTCAAACCACTGCAGCGCAGTGCCTTTAATACCTATGGCATGCTCTAATCTCTGTAATAAAATTTTATGGTCAACAGTATCAAAAGCAGCACTGAGGTCTAACAGAACAAGCACAGAGATGAGTCCACTGTCCGAGGCCATAAGAAGATCATTTGTAACCTTCACTAATGCTGTTTCTGTATTATGATGAATTCTAAAACCTGACTGAAACTCTTCAAATAGACCATTCATCTGCAGATGATCAGTTAGCTGTTTTACAACTACCCTTTCAAGAATTTTTGAGAGAAAAGGAAGGTTGGAGATTGGCCTATAATTAGCTAAGATAGCTGGGTCAAGTGATGGCTTTTTAAGTAATGGTTTAATTACTGCCACCTTAAAAGCCTGTGGTACATAGCCAACTAACAAAGATAGATTGATCATATTTAAGATCGAAGCATTAAATAATGGTAGGGCTTCCTTGAGCAGCCTGGTAGGAATGGGGTCTAATAAATGGTTTGGATGAAGTAACTAATGAAAATATCTCAGACAGAACAATCGGAGAGAAAGAGTCTAACCAAATACCGGCATCACTGAAAGCAGCCAACGATACGTCTTTGGGATGGTTATGAGTAATTTTTTCTCTAATAGTTAAAATTTTGTTAGCAAAGAAAGTCATGAAGTCATTACTAGTTAAAGTTAATGGAATACTGAGCTCAATAGAGCTCTGACTCTTTGTCAGCCTGGCTACAGTGCTGAAAAGAAACCTGGGGTTGTTCTTATTTTCTTCAATTAGTGATGAGTAGAAAGATGTCCTAGCTTTACGGAGGGCTTTTTTATAGAGCAACAGACTCTTTTTCCAGGCTAAGTGAAGATCTTCTAAATTAGTGAGACGCCATTTCCTCTCCAACTTACGGGTTATCTGCTTTAAGCTACGAGTTTGTGAGTTATACCACGGAGTCAGGCACTTCTGATTTAAAGCTCTCTTTTTTAGAGGAGCTACAGCATCCAAAGTTGTCTTCAATGACGAGATACTCTATCTCACTTACAGAGTTTAGGTAGCTACTCTGCACTGTGTTGGTATATGGCATTAGAGAACATAAAGAAGGAATCATATCCTTAAACCTAGTTACAGCGCTTTCTGAAAGACTTCTAGTGTAATGAAACTTATTCCCCACAGCTGGGTAGTCCATCAGAGTAAATGTAAATGTTATTAAGAAATGATCAGACAGAAGGGAGTTTTCAGGGAATACTGTTAAGTCTTCTATTTCCATACCATAAGTCAGAACAAGATCTAAGATATGATTAAAGTGGTGGGTGGACTCATTTACTTTTTGAGCAAAGCCAATAGAGTCTAATAATAGATTAAATGCAGTGTTGAGGCTGTCATTCTCAGCATCTGTGTGGATGTTAAAATCGCCCACTATAATTATCTTATCTGAGCTAAGCACTAAGTCAGACAAAAGGTCTGAAAATTCACAGAGAAACTCACAGTAACGACCAGGTGGACGATAGATAATAACAAATAAAACTGTTTTTTGGGACTTCCAATTTGGATGGACAAGACTAAGAGTCAAGCTTTCAAATGAATTAAAGCTCTGTCTGGGTTTTTGATTAATTAATAAGCTGGAATGGAAGATTGCTGCTAATCCTCCACCCCGGCCCGTGCTACGAGCATTCTGACAGTTAGTGTGACTCGGGGGTGTTGACTCATTTAAACTAACATATTCATCCTGCTGTAACCAGGTTTCTGTAAGGCAGAATAAATCAATATGTTGATCAATTATTATATCATTTACCAACAGGGACTTAGAAGAGAGAGACCTAATGTTTAATAGACCACATTTAACTGTTTTAGTCTGTGGTGCAGTTAAAGGTGCTATATTATTTTTTCTTTTTGAATTTTTATGCTTAAATAGATTTTTGCTGGTTATTGGTAGTCTGGGAGCAGGCGCCGTCTCTACGGGGATGGGGTAATGAGGAGATGGCAGGGGGAGAGAAGCTGCAGAGAGGTGTGTAAGACTACAACTCTGCTTCCTGGTCCCAACCCTGGATAGTCACGGTTTGGAGGATTTAAGAAAATTGGCCAGATTTCTAGAAATGAGAGCTGCTCCATCCAAAGTGGGATGGATGCCGTCTCTCCTAACAAGACCAGGTTTTCCCCAGAAGCTTTGCCAATTATCTATGAAGCCCACCTCATTTTTTGGACACCACTCAGCCAGCCAGCAATTCAAGGAGAACATGCGGCTAAACATGTCACTCCCGGTCTGATTGGGGAGGGGCCCAGAGAAAACTACAGAGTCCGACATTGTTTTTGCAAAGTTACACACCGATTTAATGTTAATTTTAGTGACCTCCAATTGGCGTAACCGGGTGTCATTACTGCCGATGTGAATTACAATCTTACCAAATTTACGCTTAGCCTTAGCCAGCAGTTTCAAATTTCCTTCAATGTCGCCTGCTCTGGCCCCCGGAAGACAATTGACTATGGTTGCTGGTGTCGCTAACTTCACATTTCGCAAAACAGAGTCGAAAATAACCAGAGTTTGATCCTCGGCGGGTGTGTCGTCGAGTGGGGAAAAACGGTTAGAGATGTGAACGGGTTGGCGGTGTACACGGGGCTTCTGTTTAGGGCTACGCTTCCTCCTCACAGTCACCCAGTCAGCCTGCTTTCCCGGCTGCTCGGGATCTGCCAGGGGGTAACTAACGGCGGCTAAGCTACCTTGGTCCGCACCGACTACGGGGGCCTGGCTAGCTGTAGAATTTTCCACGGTGCGGAGCCGAGTCTCCAATTCGCCCAGCCTGGCCTCCAAAGCTACGAATAAGCTACACTTATTACAAGTACCGTTACTGCTAAAGGAGGCCGAGGAATAACTAAACATTTCACACCCAGAGCAGAAAAGTGCGGGAGAGACAGGAGAAGCCGCCATGCTAAATCGGCTAAGAGCTAGTAGCTACGCTAAGCTAGCGGATTCCTAAAAACACGCAAAGTGAATAATGTGTAAATAATTTAGAGGTGATTCAGCAGGAGTGCTTTAGTTAAGGCACGTAAAGATTACACTGGGAAACAAATCGTAATCTAGATAACTAGATCAATCTAACTGCGCAGATTAAACAGCTAACAGATACAGCAAAATGCTGTGCTCCAGAACAGGAAGTGATACAATACCGCAGTAAGAGCCAACCACCAGTAGAGGCCAGTAGAGCCACTCGGCCCCACAAATCTTAGAAACATGGTGTCTATCCAGATCCTTACTCTGGATGGCACTACCCTGACCTCTAGTAATACTGTGAGAAATCTTGGATTCATTTTTGATCAGGATATGTCATTCAATGCGCATATTAAACAAATTAAACAATTAAACAATTAGAAAGGTCTTGTCTCAGAGTGATGCTGAAAAACTAATTCATGCATTTATTTCCTCTAGGCTGGACTATTGTAATTCATTATTATCAGGTTGTCCTAAAAGTTCCCTGAAAAGCCTTCAGTTAATTCAAAATGCTGCAGCTAGAGTACTAAGGGGGACTAGAAGGAGAGAGCATATCTCACCCATATTGGCCTCTCTTCATTGGCTTCCTGTTAATTCTAGAATAGAATTTAAAATTCTTCTTCTTACTTATAAGGTTTTGAATAATCAGGTCCCATCTTATCTTAGGGACCTCGTAGTACCATATCACCCCAATAGGGCGCTTCACTCTCAGACTGCAGGCTTACTTGTAGTTCCTAGGGTTTGTAAGAGTAGAATGGGAGGCAGAGCCTTCAGCTTTCAGGCTCCTCTCCTGTGGAACCAGCTCCCAATTCAGATCAGGGAGACAGACACCCTCTCTACTTTTAAGATTAGGCTTAAAACTTTCCTTTTTGCTAAAGCTTATAGTTAGGGCTGGATCAGGTGACCCTGAACCATCCCTTAGTTATGCTGCTATAGACTTAGACTGCTGGGGGGTTCCCATGATGCACTGTTTCTTTCTCTTTTTGCTCTGTATGCACCACTCTGCATTTAATCATTAGTGATTGATCTCTGCTCCCCTCCACAGCATGTCTTTTTCTTGGTTCTCTCCCTCAGCCCCAACCAGTCCCAGCAGAAGACTGCCCCTCCCTGAGCCTGGTTCTGCTGGAGGTTTCTTCCTGTTAAAAGGGAGTTTTTCCTTCCCACTGTCGCCAAGTGCTTGCTCACAGGGGGTCGTTTGACCGTTGGGGTTTTTACGTAATTATTGTATGGCCTTGCCTTACAATATAAAGCGCCTTGGGGCAACTGTTTGTTGTGATTTGGCGCTATATAAATAAATAAAATTGAATTGACTTATAGTATATTATAGCTCAATGTCAGTGACAAAGTGATCTTCCCCTGCTGATACTAAATTACTGGTTTAGATTAGATAGAACTTTATTGATCCCTTGGGAAGGGAAATTGAGGTTCCAGCAGCACACAGAGTAAGAAGCATACAGTATCAAAAGTTAAAGTAAAAATGAAAAACAATTTTCACTATAAATACCAGACATACTGATCAATACTGGTTTACTGGCTCCTACTATTCCTCTCCTTCCCATCCTCTGTCTTCCTGTTACTCCTCCTCCCCCTGAGTGAGGAGTTGTACAGTCTGATGTTCTGAGGGACAAAGGAGTTTTTCAGTCTGTTGTCCTGCACTTGGGAAGGAGCAGTCTGTAGCTGAAGAGGCTCCTCTGGTTGCTGATGACGGTGTGCAGAGGGTGACTGGCATCGTCCATAATGTCCAGCAGTTTGTCCAGTGTTCTCTTCTCTGCCACCGTCACCAGAGAGTCCAGCTTCATGCCAACCACAGAGCCAGCCCACCTGATCAGTTTGTCCAGTCTGGATGTGTCCTTCTTGCATGTGCTGCTCCCCCAACACACCACAGTGTAAAAGAGGATGCCAGTGACTACGCATTGGTAGAACATCCACAGGAGTTTCCTGCAGATCTTAAATACATGATTTAACATCTGCAGGAATACAGAATAATTTCAAAGTTAAAAGCAAGTAATTAGGTGTACTAATGTATAAATTCGGTTAGAATGACAGAAAGCTATCATACAGAAGAAATAAAGACTTTAACTGTACAGCACAGGGGATCTAAAAAAAACACATTTAATTCATCCAGTCATATTCATACAACATCCTGTGAGAAAACCCCAACATAAGATGACAATTATCACAAATGATGAAGAGCTTTTAATCACATTAATGCAAATGTCAGGCAAAATTCACCATTTAAAAACAAACAGTTTAACAAAGACATTCAGGGGGGAAAAAAACACCTGAGTATAGCAGATATTATGTTGTGGCTGGGGTGCCTGGCGTGCCTGGCTGGCTTTTGTTTGTCTTCTGTTTTCTGTCTTCTGTTTTTCCTTCCAGGTGGCATGCGTTCAGGACTGAGTGGATGTGTGGCTGAGTTATTAGGACCTCACCCTGATCACCTGAAGCTTGTCATGTGCAGCTCGTCAGGACTCACAGCTGTGGTGCATCTTTATGGATTGGGGCATGGTTGCATTTAAGTCTGGAGTACACAGTGTGTATTTGCCAGAGACTCGACCTTGTGACCAGACGGGTGAGATCGTCGTCTAGAGAGCCATCTCATCATCATGGATGCAGAGACCGTACCAGGTTTGATGCCATGGTATGTGAAAGAGGAGGGGGTGAGGTCTCACGCTCGTCAGCACACTTCCTGAGGTACTTTAGGTTTTGTGACTAACATGAGTACAGTCAGTAAATGTGGTGTCCCTCACACCTTATTATATTGAGCTGTTATGTTAGTCGTTTAATCAGCTTCCACTGCAGTGGAGAATTGAACTGGGTGTTCCATGCCTGCAGGGTGGGAAGCTGATTGGTGATTAAGCCAGGAAGTGTTTGCTGTTTATGTACACCTTTGAGTGGTCTCTCTGTGTGTGGAGTGGTGGACTCACATGATGGTTTCTTCTTTCACAGACTCGGTTGGTCGCGGCCACCTGGGGGGTGTCGGCGGGGTCCTTGGGTCCGAACTGTTCTGGCTCCGGACCGTTTGTGCTGCTGGGAGCGCACCGTTATTCTACCTCGCCAGACCGTGCACTCATTTGTTATTATTCAGCACTCACTATTATGTTATTAAATTCTGTTATCCTTTGTACCGTGCTCTGCTTATTTTATACTGGGTCCTACTTCAAACGCTGGTCGGTCTTCCGCCCGCGTCCGACACATAACATATTAAGCTGCATTAAAACATCTCAGACAGGAACCAGAAGAAGACTGACATGCACAGAGTCAACCACCTCAGCCACCTGCAACAACAGTTAAAGCACAAATATCGTTTTCTTAATATACAGGACATTTATGATAATACCGATGATTCTCAACTGTGATAGCAAATGATGCACTTGTATATTTTCAGTTGCTGTGTTCTTACCTCCAGCAGAACAACCAACATTAAACCTCTGTTGATTTTCCAGTGATGACATCATCAGCCTAGAAATGTGACAGATGTCACACACACACAAATATAATAACTAGAAATCTATATGTAATATTACAATATAAAAACAGATACATGTGTAAGATATGTAAGGTATAAATACAGATAAACATTAAATACATTAACAGGATAAACAAACAACATGATCAAAAAGACAAATGAATCCCACAATGTTGTTTTAATGAAGGTTTATTTTGATGCATGCTCATTTTACTATTGTTATTGAAATAACTAACAATTCTGTTTTTCAATAAGTTGTCAAATTTATTTTATAAAATGAAATTACAAGAAAACCTCAATAGGTGTTATCATTTTTAAACATGTGATAATATCTGATGCCTTTGTTCCCCCAATTTGGGATTTTAAATGTTTCATATATATATATATATATATATATATATATATATATATATATATATAGGGTGTCTCAAAAAAACGTACCCAAAAGTATTTTGACAGCACAGAAAAAACCAATCAATATTATCAGACACGTGACCATGTGGCTGAAGACTGTACTCTTTCTCCCCAGTGCAGTTTTGAGTTCAGTCTTTCCTTTATGTTTTACCCCTTTATCTTTTACACCACATGAACAATGTAACCTCCTCGTTTGAAGTTTCCTAAGAAACAAATCATCCATCTCCAGTCTTCCGGAAAACCACCAAGCAAATTCAAGTCTCCTTGCCATTTGCTGGGGAGTGAGTTTGTTCTGAGACTGAATTTTGTATGGAAAGAGATGCAAGTCAGCCCTTAGGATGCTCTGCACAAAACTCAATGATTTTTGTTCTCTGAGTTAGGATCAACTACGGCATTTTCCCTGGACTTTAATGTCTTGCAGAACAAACTTTAGGGATCCTGAAATGAGAAAAACACCATTATTTTCCAGTAAAACCATTTCCTGGTATTCATATTTCAGAGTACTTTTGGGTACATTTTTTTGAGGCACCCTATACAGTAGTGTTCAGAATAATAGTAGTGCTATGTGACTAAAAAGATTAATCCAGGTTTTGAGTATATTTGTTATTGTTACATGGGAAACAAGGTACCAGTAGATTCAGTAGATTCTCACAAATCCAACAAGACCAAGCATTTATGATATGCACACTCTTAAGGCTATGAAATTGGGCTATTAGTAAAAAAAAAAGTAGAAAAGGGGGTGTTCACAATAATAGTAGCATCTGCTGTTGACGCTACAAACTCAAAACTATTATGTTCAAACTGCTTTTTTAGCAATCCTGTGAATCACTAAACTAGTATTTACGAGGTCTGTTAGAAAAGTATCCGACCTTATTATTTTTTTCAAAAACCATATGGATTTGAATCATGTGTGATTGCGTCAGCCAAGCTTGAACCCTCGTGCGCATGCATGAGTTTTTTCATGCCTGTCGGTTGCTTCATTCGCCTGTGAGCAGGCTTTGAGTGAGGTGTGGTCCACCCCTCTCGTCTATTTTTTATTGCGAATAAATGTCTGAACGATTTGGATCTTTGCTGCATCAATTTTTTTCCAGAAACTGTAAGAGACCTCCAGGTGGACACTGTTCGAAAAATTAATATGGCTTTCAGGGACGATTTTATGGGGATTAAACAGATTACGGGGTGTTACTGCCCCTTTAAGGACGGCCCACAACTGCTGAGAGCGCAGCGCGCTCCCAGCGCCGATGGACAGGCTGACACCCCGCACAAACAACAAGATCATTTCCAACGTGAAAGCTTTGTTGATCCGGGACCTCGTCTGACTTTCACAAAAAGGCAGAAGATGTGGACATCAGCACTTTTTCCGGCACATTCCACCGTTACAGGAGTTTTTTTTTCATGGAAAAAGAAGCCGAGGGATGCACCACCGTGCCGCTCTTGACGCGACACAAAACCACCTCGGTGTTGGTCTCTCAGGACGGCTTTCAGACGGATTCCGGTTGCTTTTCTGTCGTGTGAATATCCGAGAAATTGAGCTTGAGCTGGACAAGCCCCAACATGTCCTGTGAGGCTTCATCACGGTGTTTCTTTGCGCCGAGCGGCTGCACCACGACGCGCCGAAATCCTCCGCACGTCTGTCTTAATGTGCCGGAAAAAGTGCTGATGTCCACGTCTTTTCACAATTCCTGTGCTAGTCAGAGGACATACCGGATCAACACAGCGTCCAGTTTAGAAATGAACGGCACATTTCACTGTTACAGGAGTTTTTGTCATGGAAAGAGGAACAAAGGCGGAGAAATTCTGCGCGTCGCGGCGGAGCTGCATGGCGAAAAGAAACGCCGTGATGAAGCCTCACAGGACATGTTCTGGCATGTTCAGCTCATCAATCGGATATTCACACGACTGGAAAGCAACCGGAATCTGTCTGAAATCCACCTTTAAGCCGTCCTGTGAGACCAACACCGAGGTGTCCCGCATAATGAACGGCTCCGTGGCGCATCCCTCGGCTTCTTTTTCCATGAAAAAAAAACTCCTGTAACGGTGGAATGTGCCGGAAAAAGTGCTGATGTCCACATCTTCTGCCTTTTTGTGAAAGTCAGACGAGGTCCCGGATCAACAAAGCTTTCACGTTGGAAATGATCTGGTTGTTTGTGCGGGGTGTCAGCCTGTCCATTGGCCCTGGGAGCGCGCTGCACTCTCAGCAGTTGTAGGCCGTCCTTAAAAGGGGCAGTAACACCCGGTAATCTGTTTAATCCCCATAAAATCGTCCATATGGTTTTTGAAAAAAAAATAATAAGGTCGGATACTTTTCTAACAGACCTCGTAGTTGTATAACCACAGTTTTTCACGATTTCTTCACATCTGCGAGGCATTAATTTTGTTGGTTTGGAACCAAGATTTTGCTCGTTTACTAGTGTGCTTGGGGTCATTGTCTTGTTGAAACACCCATTTCAAGGGCATGTCCTGTTCAGCATAAGGCAACATGACCTCAAGTATTTTGACATATCCAAACTGATCCATGATACCTGGTATGTGATATATAGGCCCAACACCATAGTAGGAGAAACATGCCCATATCATGATGTTTGCACCACCATGCTTCACTGTCTTCACTGTGAACTGTGGCTTGAATTCAGAGTTTGGGAGTCGTCTCACAAACTGTCTGCGGCCCTTGGACCCAAAAATGAACAATTTTGCTCTCATCAGTCCACAAAGTATTCCTCCATTTCTCTTTAGGCCAGTTGATGTGTTCTTTGGCAAATTGTAACCTCTTCTGCACGTATTTCATTTAACAGAGGGACTTTGCGGGGGATTCTTGCAAATAAATTAGCTTCGCATCTTCTAACTGTCACAGTACTTACAGGTAACTCCAGACTGTCTTTGATCATCCTGGAGCTGATCAATGGGTGAGCCTTTGCCATTCTGGTTATTCTTCTATCCATTTTGATGGTTGTTTTCAGTTTTCTTCCACGCGTCTTTTTTTTTTTTTTTTTTGTCCATTTTAAAGCATTGGAGATCATTGTAGGTGAACAGCCTATCATTTTTTGCACCTGCATATAAGTTTTCCCCTCTCCAATCAACTTTTTAATCAAACTACGCTGTTCTTCTGAACAATGTCTTGAACGTCCCATTTTCCTCAGGCTTTCAAAGAGAAAAGCATGTTCAACAGGTGCTGGCTTCATCCTTAAATAGGTGATACTTGATTCACACCTGTTTGTTCCACAAAACTGACGAACTCACTGACTGAATGCCACACTACTATTATTGTGAACACCCCCTTTTCTACTTTTTTTTTTACTAATAGCCCAATTTCATAGCCTTAAGTGTGTGCATATCATGAATGCTTGGTCTTGTTGGATTTGTGAGAATCTACTGGTACCTTGTTTCCCATGTAACAATAACAAATATACTCAAAACCTGGATTAATCTTTTTAGTCACATAGCACTACTATTATTCTGAACACTACTGTATATATATATATATATATATATATATATATATATATATATATATATATATATATATATATATATATAAATTCTACTCACAACACCACATAATGACAGCATGAAATTTTTTTTGTTTGTTTTTTTTGCAAATTTATTAAAAATGAAAAACTAAGAAATCACATGTCCATAAGTATTCACATATTCACAGCCTTTGTCCAGTACTTTGTTGATGCACCTTTGGCAGCAATTACAGCCTCACGTCTTCTTGAATATGATGCCACAAGCTTGGTGCACCTATCTTTGGGCATTTTGGTCCATTCCTCTTTGCAACACCTCTCAAGCTCCATCAGGTTGGATGGGGAGCGTCGCTGCACAGCCATTTTCAGATCTCTCCAGAGATGTTCAGCTGGATTCAGGTTTGGACTCTGGGTGGGTCACTCAAGGACATTCACAGAGTTGTCCTGAAGCCACTCCTTTGATATCTTGGCTGTGTGCTTAGGGTCATTGTCCTGCTGAAAGATGAACCATCGCCCCAGTCTGAGGTCAAGAGCAATCTGGAGCAGGTTTTCATCCAGGATGTATCTGTACATTGCTGCATTCATCTTTCCCTCAATCCTGACTAGTCTCCCAGTTCCTGCTGCTGAAAAACATCACCACTTCATGATGCTGCCACCACCATGCTTCACTGTAAGGATGGTGCCTGGTTTCCTCCAAACATGACGCCAAAGAGTTCAATCTTTGTCTCATCAGACCAGAAAATTTTGTTTCTTCTGGTCTGAGAGTCCTTCAGGTGCCTTTTGTCAAACTCCAGGTGGGCTGCCATGTGCCTTTTACTAAGGAGTGGCTTCCGTCTGGCCACTCTACCATACAGGCCTGACTGGTGGATTGCTGCAGAGATGGTTGTCCTTTTGGAAGCTTCTCCTCTCTCCACAGAGGAATGCTGGAGCTCTGACAGAGTGACCATCAGGTTCTTGGTCACCTCCCTGACTAAGGTCTTTCTCCCCAATCGCTCAATTTAGACGGGTGGACAGCTCTAGGAAGAGTCCTGGTGGATCTGAACTTCTTCCATTTATGGATGATGGAGGCCACTGTGCTCATTGGGACCTTGAAAGCAGCACAAATGTTTCTGTACCCTTCCCCAGATTTGTGCCAGACAAGTCCCAGACAATCCTGTCTTGGAGGTCTACGGACAATTCCTTTGACTTCATACTTGATTTGTGCTCTGACTGTCAACTGTGGGACCGGTGTGTGTTTTTCCAAATCATGTCCAATCAACTTAATTTACCCCAGGTGGACTCCAATTAAACTGTAGAAACATCTCAAGGATGATCAGTGGAAACAGGAGGCACGTGAGCTCAGTTTTGAGCTTCATGGCAAAGGCTGTGATGGTCTAGTGGTTAAGTGTTGGGCTGCAGACCAGAGGATCCTCGGTTCAAAACCCAGTTACAGACTGGAAAAATCACTAAGGACCCTTGGGCAAGGTCCTTAATCCCTAGTTGCTCCCTGTGTGTAGTGAGCGAGCGCCTTGCATGACAGCACCCTGACATCAGTGTGTGCGTGTGTCTGTGTAAATGGGTGAATGTGAGGCATAATTGTAAAGCACTTTGAACTTCTGATGCAGATGGAAAGGCGCTCCATTTACCGTGTGCTTTCTTAGGTTTTTATTTTTAATAAATTTGCAAAAATCTAACAAAAAAATTTTCACATTGTCATTATGGGGTATTGTGTGTAGAATTTTGAGGAAAATAATGCATTTCATTCATTTAGCAATAAGGCTGTAACACAACAAAATGAGGAAAAAGCGAAGTGCTGTGAATACTTTCTGGACGCACTGCATATAACTGACCAACTTTTATTACCTATTGGTGAAATGCAACAAACTGCACTATTCATTTAAAATCATTTTCAACACAACAAAATATATATTATGTGCCTTTATTTAGTCCATTAGTCAGATATAGTTGATCTTATTTTAAGATCTGAACTTGTTTAATTTCACGCTCTATCACATGAGTCTGATAAATTATATGTTCACAGTAATGTTTGGAAAATATACCTGGTAGACAATGACTTACTGTCCTGAGATTTATATTGCTAATTAATACAATTATTATTTTATCAGTTTTAATGAAAGACACCATTTCAGTTACCTGACTGTGAGTGCTGGAGAGGACCCCTGGTCTCTTTATGGGACTCGCTGGGGAACTGTTCATCTTCAGGTTGGCTTGGCCCAGTGGGAGGGGGAGCTTAGAACTCTCTGACACAAAGGATGAGGAGGAGTCAATTACTTCTCCACCAATAGCAGAGAGGCAGCTGATGTCAGAGCCGCTGAAGAAGCTGATGTATTCTCCAGGAGAGTCCGAACTGTCCACTGAAGAACAAACATGATACACGTAAACCCTCAATTTTTTTTCGATTTTTTTTTTTCATTTATATAGCGCCAAATCACAACAAAGTTGCCTCAAGCAAGGTCTAACCTTACCAACCCCTAGGATGTCACGGTGTGGCGGAGATCATAGAAAACAAGCAAGGTTAAAAAAAACAGGGCAAACAAGACTGAAACAAGGATGCGAGGATGTGAAACGAGATCAACAAACTGGCAGAGGACAGAGAGACAGTGAGGGCTTAAATACAGGGGGAGTAATCAGGGTGTGATGAGAAGCAGGTGCAGGGAAGGTTCTGGAAGGGGCGTGGCCAGACAAGACAACAGAGGAATGACAGGTGGGCATGACAGACAAAACAACTAAGCGCCAGTGACCCCACTCACAACCAACGGAGATAAAAAGAACTGAAAACCACAAACTAAATTGCTCATGTGACAGGAACCACAAAATAAGAGGCAGAGACTTAACTAAGACATAACTCACCACGTGGCTAAAGTAAAAAGGGAAAAACAACTAATGACTACAGTGACAGGCAGAGTACAAACACAGTGAGAAAATAAAAAGCAAAGCCTAAACTAGAACTCACGGGAGGCAAAAATAGAATTAACAGATAATACAACATATGATCCAAACAACACAGACAAGTGATACAATTAACAATTACATGATGAAAACAAACACAAGCTGGATGAAAAATGGAACGGAACTGAAGATGACTAAAGAATAAAAAGTGATACGATAAATAACAACAAAGTGGCAAAAAGACTAATGACTAACTAGAAAATAAATGATGAACAGAAAATGAAACCAGAGACAATGGAATGCACAATAGACTATACAAGAGAGAATAAATGACACACAAAGAAAGCAATGAAAACTAAAGGAACATCACCAGAAGATAAAACACAGAAGAAAAAGATAAACAGAACACACAAATAAAATAAAATAAAATAAAATAATCAAAAACAGAAGCAAGGCTTGGCAACCAAACCCTGACCAGGACCCAGAATGGACCGAATCCTGACATAGGTCAAGAACACAGGCGACAGTGGTAAGAAAAACTCCCTCTGATGATTTGAGGAAGAAACCTCAAGCAGACCCCGAGTGCAGCCGGGGATATTCTACGCCCCTGTGTGACCAACATGCCAGAGGGACTGACGACACACATACATTGTCCTCAATACGTAATTCATCATGAGAGCATGAATGTTTCCGATGATGGGAATAATAATTTAGCTTTGTTGATGTAAGTTTGGTTCAGCTGCCAGAGTTTTGCCAGCACGCCTAGTGAGATACTATCAAATTCTGTAAATCTAGGTAACACCTCAGTAATGGTGCCCACCTCAATAGCAGGGTGTAGCAGCTGGGTTAAGGCATGCTGGGGTATGTTTAACCTGATGTCATCTATACCCTCAGACACCGACAGCGGCCGGGGTTTTTACAGACTGAACTGGAGAACCTGGAAGTACATCCTAGTGGACACATCCACTGTGTGGACTGTGTAAACCCACTCAAAAATAAAATATGTCAACATATTAATAGTTTATTTGATGCAATTATTCTAAAAATGTATCCATGTCTCAAAGTCAAATCTCTCATCCGTGTTGTGACACCTGGGTAATGGATCAAGTCGGGATTACCTGTTGGGGTGAAATACAGTGAGACCCTTGTGCGCCCCATGGATGTTATGGCAACCACTGATCCCCAACAGCAGTGGTCTCCAAACTATTCCAGAAAGGGCTGACAGGGTGCATGTTTTCTTTGCAGCCACTGACTCCAGCAGGTGATTTCACTGATTAACATCACTTGGAGCAGGTGGGATGAGTTCATCAGTGAAATCACCTGCTGGAGTCAGTGGCTGCAAAGAAAACCTGCACCCTCTCGGTCTTTTCTGGAATAGTTTGGAGACCACTGCCCAATAGGAACCCTGAATATGAGGTGGCTAACAGGTTTCTGGTGAAACAAGAAGTCCTCAACAGTGGATCAGGTGGAGGAGGTGATGGTTTGAACTCAATGGCTGTGAAGATGGATGAAGACTCATCCATCTCAGACCCTCAGACCCTGATCATCTGGCATTTCCCAGCCATTGGACCAGACTAAGGATCTGTCTAAGGACCATGTGTTTGTCATTGTGTAACAACATTCTCATGTTAAACAAAACCCACTCACACACGTCTCTAGATTGTTCCTGGATGTATAGACCAAGAGACAATCTTTGGTCATCAGTTGGTGACTGGACCACAGACAGTGGACCGATCTGGACTGGTGTGGCTGTTGTCCCGCCGCCACTCTTTTGTTCTGCTCTGGTTACCAGGAACAATATGGACATTTCCAACTAACTTGACCAACTTGTTTGTTTTTAAAAAATAAGAGCCAAAAGGAGCAGCTCTTTTCTACTCTGTATGGTGTGTTTTTAATCAAACACAAATACTATTAAAAACTAAAACATGTAATGAATGAAAACCAAACATACTTAGATAGTTGTGGGCTGGTTTCCAGGGTTCACAGGAACGGTAAAGACGATACTGGCAGAGATGATGACTGTTGAGCTCATTGTTAGCCAACGCCTCAGAAAATGAATTAGCGGCAGGACCCGTCTCTGGTACCTGTGACTGGTTCCCAGGACATCCAACAGGGGGCAGTGATCCACGTCCAGAGGATGAAGATGACTGGCTGACGGTGGTGGAGGTGGTGCTTCCAGAGCCAGTGGAGTGCGGCCGGGGATATTCTACGCCCCTGTGTGAACAACATGCCACAGGGACTGACGAAACACATACATCGTCATCAATAAGTAATTCATCATGAGAGCATGAATGTTTCTGATGTTGATGGGAATAATAATTTAGCTTTGTTGATGTAAGTTTGGTTCAGTCGCCAGAGTTTTTTCAGAGTGATAAGTAGATGCACACGTACCTATATATATTTATAAAAAAAACAGCCACAACACAGGTATTATTCTGAATATGTGTGTTTTTTTTTTAAATATATCAGAAAAAGAGACAACAAACCATATGCTCTACAAAATCTGAATGCAGCAAATAAATAAATAAAATAAAATTTTTGTTCTTCCTCTGACAAAACGTCTGCATCCTGAGGCTGCAAGACACGAGGGGGAGATTCAGTTGATTCTGTGTGCTGAACTAAATGTTCAGGCTGGATCCACGTGACCACGTCCCAGAAAAACAGCAGACAACTGGTGGAGGTTCAGGACACTTAAATACTGTACGAAATAAAAAAATAACCTTCATAAAAAATGTACATGTTTAAATGAAAGTCACTTACAAAAATGACAATTATCCAAAAGCACAAAATTCTCACTCACTCATATTCAACCGCTTAGTCCAATTAAGGGTCGCTGGGGGCTGGAGCCTATCCCAGCAGTCATAGAGCGTGAGGCGGGGTAGACCACGGGCAGGACGCCAGTCTGTCGCAGGGCCACAAACAGACAAACACATTCACACCCACTCGCACACCCACTGACAATGTAAAGATTCCAATCCACCTAACCCGCATGTCTTTGGAAACCTGGGCACCCAGAGGAAACCCACGCAAACATGGGGAGAACATGTAAACTCCACACAAAGGCCACAGGCGGGAATTGAACCCATGACCTTCTTGCTGTGAGGCAACAGTGCTAACCACTAAGCCACCGTGCTGCCACACAAAATTCTGATCTGGCAAATAAAAAAAGGTCAGGCCATTTAGTAAAGCTCAGTAATCTGCCAGACATCAAACATTCTCAGCACTTACTTTTGGCGAGTGGGACTGGGCCGGTACCACCATGACAGACGGCAGCGTCGTCATGCTTAATGTCCATGAAAGGTTTATTGCCGACTCCCATGAACACCCTCTCCTGTATCCGCAGTTCTGAAACACATTCCCACTGAGTGGGTCACTCTGAGTACTGCTACAGTGTATTAATTAACATTAATAAATGCAGTAATAAGCATGAACTAACACTGAATTAAGAGTTAACTGTGCTTAGTAATCACTTATTTATATGTTAACCAATGAACATTCCAAAACACTCTTCCCTTCATGGCCACCGTCTGTATACAGTCCAGCCTCCAGGGGGCGCTATAGAACGCTAAACACACCAACAACTAGATTAAAGAACACTTTCTGTCCCACAGCAGTCAGTCAGTTGAATAGCACCCTGCTCAGCGTGCCGCTCTTGTTGGAGCGTCATCTCTGTTATTCTGGCATTGTGGGATAGCTTGCCGGACTACCTTCACCTGACCCAGCGCTGAATTTACCGACATGAGAAAATGCTGCTGGATGAGTGTGAATATTGACTTACGATCATTTAAGCATAAAAACATAGGAGATACACAAGTTCTTGTACCAAACATACTCCTGATATGTTTGTTACTCATGAAAACGCACTGTCATCGTAGGTCTGGGAACTTCTTTTTGTTCAGGACTTCATCAAGCACTTCAGCTGCAGCCGCATACTAACACAGAATATACAGAAACTGTATAGTTGTTCTGCCAAAATGATACCATCCACTGTTGGCTTGCCATAAGCTAGTAGTGCGCGTGAGAGCATGGTTATCACACATTCACACCTACGGACAATTCAAGTTTCCAATCCACCAAACCTGCATGTCTTTGGATGTAGGAGGAAGCTGGAGCACCAAAGGAAACCCACACAAACACGGGGAGAACACGCAAACCCCACACAGAAAGGCCACAGGTGGGAATCAAACCCATGACCTTCTCATTGTGAGGCAACAGTGCTACCCACTAAGCCACCGTGCTTTTTTAGTAAGCAGTATTTATTAATTACTTTTATTCTTATCCTTATCTGTTAGCTATTTGATTTATTTTTGGATGTGCTGCATCAGTAAGGGTTTTTAATTTCATCCTACAGCAGGTAAAGTAAGTATTGACCATGTCACTAGTATTCTTTGTAAATATATTCTATATCTATATATATTGAAATTAGTTCACCCTAATGACAGGATCCCTAGTTACAAACAGAGCAATGTAGTGTATTCTATCAAATGTCAGGAAAACTGTAACGAACACTACATAGGTGACACTAAGCAACCTTTACACAAAAGGCTATACCAGCACCCCAGAGAGGGCGCCAGTGGACCTCAGTCTGCAGTTCATCTCAACCTTAAAGACACTAACCACATGTTTGAGGACAAGGAAGTTAAAATCTTAGCCAGAGAGAAGAAATGGTTTGAGAGAGGGGTCAAGGAGGCATTCTATGTGAAACAGTTGAAACCCAGCCTTAACCGGGGAGGGGGTCTGAGACACGCTTTATCCCCTGTTTACAATGGGGTACTCAGGTCAAAGGAGTTTCAGTCTTTTGTTCATGGTAATGAGTCATTCATGTCATCAGCAGAGTCGTCAAGGGAGCCATCAGGAGAGGGACAGCTGCCCTGTCATTAGGAGGGTGCTAACTAGAGCACAATAGGTGCTAATTAGAGCTATTGTTTAGTCACCAGCCTATAGCAGTCTGCCTCTTGGTAGGAGGGGTCTGGTTAGGTTTAAAACTCCAGCTTTTGTGACTTCTTGATTATTCTTCTCTACAAGAGTCAAGACAGAAGTCAGACCACCAGAGCAAGAATTTTAGCTGAGGAAGCTTCTGCGATTTGAAGCGAAACGTCCTCCCGTCAAGCAACCCAGTCCAGTCGAAGATTCAAGCTTCTCTACTGATTACAGAAGGATTTCTAAACTTCTGAATGTTCCAGTGAGCACTGTGGGGCCATAATCCGGAAGTGGAAAGCACATTATTTCAGCATAAACCGGCCATGACCAGGTGCTTCTCACAAGATTACTGACAGAGGAGTGAAAAGAATTATCAGAAGAGTTGTCCAAGAGCCAAGGACCACTTGTGGAGAGCTTCAGAAAGACCTGGAATTATCAGGTACAATTGTTTCAAAGGAAACACTAAGTAATGCACTCAGCCACCAAGGCCTATGTGCACGCTCACCATATAAGACTCCACTGATGAAGAAAAAGCATGTTGAAGCTCATTTAAAGTTTACTGCACAATATTAAGACAAACTTTGGATGCCACAATACACACCATGTTTGGAGGTCAAATGGCCCCAAAAACACCAGATCAACAGTGAAGTGTGGAGGTGGAGCATCACGGTGTGGGACTGTTTTTCACTGACAAACTTCATACAACTGAAGGATGAATTAAAAATGTACAGAGATGTTCTTGATAAAAATCTACCAGGATGACGAAGATGAAACAAGGGAGGACGTTTCAGCAGGACAATGATCCCAAACACACAGCCAATCAGCTGACTGGAACCCAACAGAAAAGAACTAAAGGTCAGAGTTCACAGAAGAGGTCCACAGAACCGTCAAGATCTGAAGACTGTTTCTGTGGAAGAATGGACTAAAATCACACCTGATCAATGCACGTGACTAGTTTCTCCACACAAGAGACGTCTTGAAGCTTCATTACCAACAAAGACTTTTGTATGAAGTATTAAATAAACTGAAGTGAGTGTGTTCAAGACTTTTTCCCGGCATCATTCCATTTTATTACACATACAAAGTCTGTTAGAAAAGTATCTGACCTTTTTATTTTTTGCAAAAACTGTATGGATTTGAATCATGTGCGCTTGCATCAGCCAAGCTTGAACCTTTGTGCGCATGCAAGAGTTTTTTCACTCCTGTCGGTTGCGTCATTCGCCTGTGGGCAGGCTTTGAGTGAGCACTGGTCCACCCCTCTCATAGAATTTTCATTGTCAGGAAAATGTCTGAACAGCTGGAGCAGCGCTGCATCAAATTTTTCAAGAAACTGTGTGAGACAGCCAGGTGGAAACCATTCGAAAATTCAGATGACTTTCGGTGAAAATCCTATGGGCATCACACAGATTAAGGAGCATTACAACCGGATTAAAGACAGCCTACAGCGGCTGAGGGCGCGCCGCGCTTCGAGCGGCCATCGACAGGCTGAAATGACCAGATCATTTCCAAAGTGAAGGCTGTGTTGATCCAGGACGTCGTCTGACTACCAGAGAAATGGCAGAAAAGGTGGACATCATCCATTTTTCATCAGATTCCACTGTTACAGGAGATTTTGTAATGAAAGATGTGCGGAGGCATTCGCGCGTCAGGACAAAGCCGCAATGGCGGAGAACAATAGCAAGTCCGTGTTGGAAGTCTCACGGGACATGTTGTGACATGCCCAGGTCTTCCACCATTCAGAAGATTCAGACGGCTTTCCGGTGGCTTTTTAGTCGAGTGAGTATCCGAGAAATTGTGGAGAGCTTGTGCAAGGTCTTTGGGCAAGGGTCCTTGGGCAATGTCTTTAGTCCAGGAGTTGCTCCTGGTGTGTCGTGAGCGCCTTGTATGGCAGCACCCTGACATCGGGCATTATTGTAAAGCGCTTTGAGCGTCTGATGCAGATGGAAAAGCGCTAAATAAATGCAGTCCATTTATTTACTTATCCGGTGAAAACTTTATGTCAATAGCTCCTATAAAAATATATTTACTGAGAAAAATGGTGACATCTTTGTTTTATCTGATGTATGTCAACAGTGTAATGACTAAACTCTGATTCTGAACACCATTAATCAATCTTTATCGGCCTGGTCGATTAATGGCACAGATTATGCCATTACTTGCCTCTACTGGTGGTTGGCTCTCACTGCGGTATTGTATCACTTCCTGTTCCGGAGCACAGTGGAGTTTTGCTGTATCTGCTAGCTGTTTAATCTGCGCAGTTAGATTGATCTAGTTAACTAGATCAATCAGTCAGGTTTTAGAATTCATCATAGTACAGAAACAGCATTAGTGAAGGTTACAAATGATCTTCTTATGGCCTCGGACAGTGGACTCATCTCTGTGCTTGTTCTGTTAGACCTCAGTGCTGCTTTTGATACTGTTGATCATAAAATTTTATTACAGAGATTAGAGCATGTCATAGGTATTAAAGGCACTGCGCTGCGGTGGTTTGAATCATATTTGTCTAATAGATTACAGTTTGTTCATGTAAATGGGGAATCTTCTTCACAGACTAAAGTTAATTATGGAGTTCCACAAGGTTCTGTGCTAGGACCAATTTTATTCACTTTATATATGCTTCCCTTAGGCAGTATTATTAGACGGTATTGCTTAAATTTTCATTGTTACGCAGATGATACCCAGCTTTATCTATCCATGAAGCCAGAGGACACACACCAATTAGCTAAACTGCAGGATTGTCTTACAGACATAAAGACATGGATGACCTCTAATTTCCTGCTTTTAAACTCAGATAAAACTAAAGTTATTGTACTTGGCCCCACAAATCTTAGAAACATGGTGTCTAACCAGATCCATACTCTGGATGGCATTACCCTGACCTCTAGTAATACAGTGAGAAATCTTGGAGTCATTTTTGATCAGGATATGTCATTCAATGCGCATATTAAACAAATATGTAGGACTGCTTTTTTGCATTTACGCAATATCTCTAAAATTAGAAAGGTCTTGTCTCAGAGTGATGCTGAAAAACTAATTCATGCATTTATTTCCTCTAGGCTGGACTATTGTAATTCATTATTATCAGGTTGTCCTAAAAGTTCCCTAAAAAGCCTTCAGTTAATTCAAAATGCTGCAGCTAGAGTACTGACGGGGACTGGAAGGAGAGAGCATATCTCACCCATATTGGCCTCTCTTCATTGGCTTCCTGTTAATTCTAGAATAGAATTTAAAATTCTTCTTCTTACTTATAAGGTTTTGAATAATCAGGTCCCATCTTATCTTAGGGACCTCGTAGTACCATATCACCCCAATAGAGCGCTTCACTCTCAGACTGCAGGCTTACTTGTAGTTCCTAGGGTTTGTAAGAGTAGAATGGGAGGCAGAGCCTTCAGCTTTCAGGCTCCTCTCCTGTGGAACCAGCTCCCAATTCAGATCAGGGAGACAGACACCCTCTCTACTTTTAAGATTAGGCTTAAAACTTTCCTTTTTGCTAAAGCTTATAGTTAGGGCTGGATCAGGTGACCCTGAACCATCCCTTAGTTATGCTGCTATAGACGTAGACTGCTGGGGGGTTCCCATGATGCACTGTTTCTTTCTCTTTTTGCTCTGTATGCACCACTCTGCATTTAATTATTAGTGATCGATCTCTGCTCCCCTCCACAGCATGTCTTTTTCCTGGTTCTCTCCCTCAGCCCCAACCAGTCCCAGCAGAAGACTGCCCCTCCCTGAGCCTGGTTCTGCTGGAGGTTTCTTCCTGTTAAAAGGGAGTTTTTCCTTCCCACTGTAGCCAAGTGCTTGCTCACAGGGGGTCGTTTTGACCGTTGGGGTTTTACATAATTATTGTATGGCCTTGCCTTACAATATAAAGCGCCTTGGGGCAACTGTTTGTTGTGATTTGGCGCTATATAAAAAAAAAATTGATTGATTGATTGAAATGTTTAGTTATTCCTTGGCCTCCTACAGCAGTAATGGTACTTGTAATAAGTGTAGCTTATTCGTAGCTTTGGAGGCCAGGCTGGGCGAATTGGAGACTCGGCTCCGCACCATGGAAAATTCTACAGCTAGCCAGGCCCCTGTAGTCGGTGCGGACCAAGGTAGCTTAGCCGCCGTTAGTTTCCCTCTGGCAGATCCCGAGCATACGGGAAAGCAGGCCGACTGGGTGACTGTGATGAGGAAGCGTAGTTCTAAACAGAAGCCCCGTGTACACCGCCAACCCGTTCACATTTCTAACCGTTTTTCCCCACTCGACGACACACCCGCTGAGGATCAAACTCTGGTTATTGGCGACTCTGTTTTCCATTCCAGCTTATTAATTAATCAAAAACCCAGACAGAGCTTTAATTCATTTGAAAGCTTGACTCTTAGTCTTGTCCATCCAAATTGGAAGTCCCAAAAACCAGTTTTATTTGTTATTATCTATCGTCCACCTGGTCGTTACTGTGAGTTTCTCTGTGAATTTTCAGACCTTTTGTCTGACTTAGTGCTTAGCTCAGATAAGATAATTATAGTGGGCGATTTTAACATCCACACAGATGCTGAGAATGACAGCCTCAACACTGCATTTAATCTATTATTAGACTCAATTGGCTTTGCTCAAAATGTAAATGAGTCCACCCACCACTTTAATCATATCTTAGATCTTGTTCTGACTTATGGTATGGAAATTGAAGACTTAACAGTATTCCCTGAAAACTGCCTTCTGTCTGATAATTTCTTAATAACATTTACATTTACTCTGATGGACTACCCAGCAGTGGGGAATAAGTTTCATTACACTAGAAGTCTTTCAGAAAGCACTGTAACTAGGTTTAAGGATATGATTCCTTCTTTATGTTCTCTAATGCCATATACCAACAGTGCAGAGTAGCTACCTAAACTCTGTAAGTGAGATAGAGTATCTCGTCAATAGCTTTACATCCTCATTGAAGACAACCTTGGATGCTGTAGCTCCTCTGAAAAAGAGAGCTTTAAATCAGAAGTGCCTGACTCCGTGGTATAACTCACAAACTCGCAGCTTAAAGCAGATAACCCATAAGTTGGAGAGGAAACGGCGTCTCACTAATTTAGAAGATCTTCACTTAGCCTGGAAAAAGAGTCTGTTGCTCTATAAAAAAAGCCCTCCGTAAAGCTAGGACATCTTACTACTCATCACTAATTGAAGACAATAAGAACAACCCCAGGTTTCTTTTCAGCACTGTAGCCAGGCTGACAAAGAGTCAGAGCTCTGTTGAGCCGAGTATTCCTTTAACTTTAACTAGTAATGACTTCATGACTTTCTTTGCTAATAAAATTTTAACTATTAGAGAAAAAATTACTCATAACCATCCCAAAGACGTATCGTCTGCGCTTCGGTGGTTTGAATCATATTTATCTAATAGATTACAATTTGTTCATGTAAATGGGGAATCTTCTTCACAGACTAAGATTAATTATGGAGTTCCACAAGGTTCTGTGCTAGGACCAATTTTATTCACTTTATACATGCTTCCCTTAGGCAGTATTATTAGACGGCATTGCTTAAATTTTCATTGTTACGCAGATGATACCCAGCTTTATCTATCCATGAAGCCAGAGGACACACCAATTAGCTAAACTGCAGGATTGTCTTACAGACATAAAGACATGGATGACCTCTAATTTCCTGCTTTTAAACTCAGATAAAACTGAAGTTATTGTACTTGGCCCCACAAATCTTAGAAACATGGTGTCTAACCAGATCCATACTCTGGATGGCATTACCCTGACCTCTAGTAATACAGTGAGAAATCTTGGAGTCATTTTTGATCAGGATATGTCATTCAATGCGCATATTAAACAAATATGTAGGACTGCTTTTTTGCATTTACGCAATATCTCTAAAATTAGAAAGGTCTTGTCTCAGAGTGATGCTGAAAAACTAATTCATGCATTTATTTCCTCTAGGCTGGACTATTGTAATTCATTATTATCAGGTTGTCCTAAAAGTTCCCTGAAAAGCCTTCAGTTAATTCAAAATGCTGCAGCTAGAGTACTAACGGGGACTAGAAGGAGAGAGCATATCTCACCCATATTGGCCTCTCTTCATTGGCTTCCTGTTAATTCTAGAATAGAATTTAAAATTCTTCTTCTTACTTATAAGGTTTTGAATAATCAGGTCCCATCTTATCTTAGGGACCTCTTAGTACCATATCACCCCAATAGAGCGCTTCGCTCTCAGACTGCAGGCTTACTTGTAGTTCCTAGGGTTTGTAAGAGTAGAATGGGAGGCAAAGCCTTCAGCTTTCAGGCTCCTCTCCTGTGGAACCAGCTCCCAATTCAGATCATGGAGACAGACACCCTCTCTACTTTTAAGATTAGGCTTAAAACTTTCCTTTTTGCTAAAGCTTATAGTTAGGGCTGGATCAGGCGACCCTGAACCATCCCTTAGTTATGCTGCTATAGACTTAGACTGCTGGGGGGTTCCCATGATGCACTGAGTGTTTCTTTCTCTTTTTGCTCTGTATGCACCACTCTGCATTTAATCATTAGTGATTGATCTCTGCTCCCCTCCACAGCATGTCTTTTTCCTGGGTCTCTCCCTCAGCCCCAACCAGTCCCAGCAGAAGACTGCCCCTCCCTGAGCCTGGTTCTGCTGGAGGTTTCTTACTGTTAAAAGGGAGTTTTTCCTTCCCACTGTCGCCAAGTGCTTGCTCACAGGGGGTCGTTTTGACCGTTGGGGTTTTTACGTAATTATTGTATGGCCTTGCTTTACAATATAAAGCGCCTTGGGGCAACTGTTTGTTGTGATTTGGCGCTATATAAATAAAATTGATTGATTGATTGATTGATTATCGGTGCCGAATCTGCCGATAACCAGTTGACCCCTATGAAACACTTCAGTTAATACCAGTCCAGTCCAGTAGGAATGTTGCTATTAACAACCTCTGCTGTGAGCTGCCTGGTCCCACAGGATCCTCTCCAGGTCAGTGGTCCAAGCCTTCTTCACCTCCACGCTGGAGGCCTTTAAGGTGTACGTGTCCTCACGTTTCCTCCTGCGGAACCAGATCTCAAAGCACAGACTACTGACAGCCGAGTTCTGGGTCATCCCGATGTCGCTCGTCTGTTAAACACAAAGTCACATGTGTCCAGGTCAGAACAGTAAACAGTAAATTACTTCATCTTGGCGCCATCAGATGGCAGTGAGGTTGAAGTGATTCATCCAGAACAATAACCCTGTTGTGTTTGATGACTTGCAGACATTCATGCTGGTTATACGGTCGCAAATTCAACTTTACAGACGATGCGTTAGCGGCGCCGGTAAAATGGATACTTGTGACCGTAATCCAGCATGAATGTCCACAAATCATCGGACACAAGGGGGTTTTTCCATTCTAATCCAATTCCATCGTTTGCACAGTTTATTTATCTGTAGGTAATTCGGTTGCCAACTCAGCCACATAGAGTGTGCAGCCAGTACATTCTGAGTGCCGGTCCCAAGCCCGGATAAATGAGGAGGGTTGTGTCAGGAAGGGCATCCGGTGTAAAACAAGCCAACCCAACTATGCAGACTAACAATCGAATTTCCATACTGGATCGGTCGAGGCCCGGGTTAACAACGTCCGCCACCGGTGCTGTTGCCCAACAGGGTGCCGGTGGAAATTGGGCTACTGCTGGGCGAAGACGACGAAGAAGAGGAGGAAAATGTTTCCACAAACAGCAGGAGAAGAAGAAAACTAGAAGGGTGGAAATGAGAGTGGGGACTTTGAATGTTGGTAGTATGATTGGTAAAGGGAGAGAGCTGGCTGATATGATGGAGAGGAGAAAGGTAGACATATTGTGTGTGCAAGAGACCAAGTGGAAGAGAAGTAAGAGCAGGAGCATCGGCGGTGGGTACAAGTTGTTGTACCATGGTGAGGACAGGAAGAGAAATGGTGTTGGGGTCATTTTAAAAGAAGAGTATGTTAAAAGTGTGTTGGAGGTTAAGCGAGTGTCTGACAGGGTGATGAGTGTGAAGCTGGAAATTGAAGGGGTGATGATGAATATCAGTGCATATGCCCCACAGGTAGGTTATGAGATGAAGGAGAAAGAAGATTTCTGGAGTGTGTTAGATGAGGTGGTGGAGAGTGTGCCCAAGCATGAAAGAGTGGTGATAGGAGTGGACTTCAATGGGCATGTTGGTGAAGGGAACAGAGATAATGAGGAAGTAATGGGTAGATATGGTATCAAGGATAGGAATGGGGAAGGACAGATGGTAGTTGATTTTGCAAGAAGGATGGAATTGGCTGTGGTGAATACCTACTTTAAGAAAAGGGAGGAGCACAGGGTAAATGGACTGCATTTATATAGCACTTTTCCATCTGCATCAGACGCTCAAAGCACTTTACAGTTATGCCTCACATTCACCCCGATGTCAGGGTGCTGCCATACAAGGCGCTCACTACACACCGGGAGCAATAGGGGATTAAAGGCCTTGCCCAAGGGCCCTTAGTGATTTTCCAGTCAGGCGGAGATTTGAACCCATGATCTTCTGGACTCAAGCCCAACACCTTAACCACTAGACCATCACCTCCCCAAATGGGTATGGGTAACATATAAGAGTGGATGAAGGTGCACACAGGTGGACTACATTCTTTATAGGAGATGCAAGCTAAAAGAAATCAGAGACTGTAAGGTGGTGGCAGGAGAGAGTGTCATTAGACAGCATAGGATGGTTGTTTGTAGGATGACTTTAGAGGTAAAGAAGAAGAAGAGAGTGAGAGCTCAACAAAGGATCAGATGGTGGAAGCTGAAGGAAGAAGACTGTTTGAAATTTAGCGAGCAGGTGAGAGAAGCACTGGTTGGAAGGGAAGCAATTCTGGACAATTGGAAAAGTACTGCAGATGTTGTGAGGGAGACAGCTAGGACAGTACTGGGTATGACATCTGGACAGTGGAAGGAAGACAAGGAGACTTGGTGGTAGAATGAAGAGGTCCAGGAAAGCATAAGGAGAAAAAGGTTGGCGAAAAAGTTTTGGGAAAGTCGGAGAGATGAAGAAAGTAGACAGGAGTACAAGGAGATGCGGCGTAAGGTGAAAAGAGAAGTGGCAAAAGCGAAGGAAAAGGCATATTGTGAGCTGTACAAGAAGTTGAATAGTAAGGAAGGAGAAAAAACTTGTACCAATTGGCCAGACAAAGGGACAGAGCTGGAAAGGATGTGCAGCACGTTAGGGTGGTAAAAGATGTACATTGTAATGTGCTGACAAGTGAGGAGTGTGTGCTGAGAAGGTGGAGGGAATATTTTGAAGAGCTGATGAATGAAGAAAATGAGCGAGAGAAAAGGCTGGATGATGTGGTGAGAGTAAGTCAGGAAGTACAAGAGATTAGTAAGGAAGAAGTGAGGGCTGCTATGAAGAGGATGAAGAGTGGAAAGGCAGTTGGTCTAGATGACATTCCAGTGAAGGCATGGAAATGTCTCGGAGATGACAGTGCAGTTTCTAACCAGATTGTTTAATAAAATCTTGTAAAGTGAGAGGATGCCTGAGGAGTGGAGACAAGGGTGATGTGCAGAGCTGCAGGAACTACAGAGGCATAAAGTTGATCAGCCACAGCATGAAGTTATGGGAAAGAGTACTAGAAGCTAGGCTTAGAAAACAGGTGACGATCTATGAGCAGCAATATGGTTTCATGCCGAGAAAGAGCACTACAGATGCAGTGTTTGCTCTGAGAATACTGTTGGAGAAGTACAGAGAAGGCCAGAAAGAGTTACATTGTGTGTTTGTGGACTTAGAAAAAGCTTATGATAGGGTGCCAAGAGAAGAGCTGTGGTATTGTATGAGGAAGTCTGGAGTGGCAGAGAAGTATGTTAGGGTAGTGCAGGACATGTACAAAAATAGTGTGACAGTGGTGAGATGCGCAGTCGGAATGACAGACTCATTCAAGGTGGAGGTGGGATTACACCAAGGATCAGCTCTGAGTCTTTTCTTGTTTGCAGTGGTGATGGACAGGTTGACAGATGAGATCAGACAGAAGTCCCCATGGACTATGATGTTTGCAGATGACATTGTGATCTGTAGTGACAGTAGAGAGTAAGTTGAGTCTAATCTGGAGTGGTGGAGATATGCTTTGGAGAGAAGGGGAATGAAAGTCAGTAGAAGCAAGACTGAGTACAGGTGTGTGAATGGGAGTTACAAGGAGTAGAATCAAATCAAATCAATTTTATTTATATAGCGCCAAATCACAACAAACAGTTGCCCCAAGGTGCTTTATATTGTAATGCAAAACCATACAATAATTACGGAAAAACCCCAACGGTCAAAATGACCCCCTGTGAGCAAGCACTTGGCGACAGTGGGAAGGAAAAACTCCCTTTTAACAGGAAGAAACCTCCAGCAGAACCAGGCTCAGGGAGGGGCAGTCTTCTGCTGGGACTGGTTGGGGCTGAGGGAGAGAACCAGGAAAAAGATGTGCTGTGGAGGGGAGCAGAGATCTATCACTAATGATTAAATGCAGAGTGGTGCATACAGAGCAAAAAGAGAAAGAAACAGTGCATCATGGGAACCCCCCAGCAGTCTAAGTCTATAGCAGCATAACTAAGGGATGGTTCAGGGTCACCTGATCCAGCCCTAACTATAAGCTTTAGCAAAAAGGAAAGTTTTAAGCCTAATCTTAAAAGTAGAGAGGGTGTCTGTCTCCCTGATCCGAATTGGTAGCTGGTTCCACAGGAGAGGAGCCTGAAAGCTGAAGGCTCTGCCTCCCATTCTACTCTTAAAAACCCTAGGAACTACAAGTAAGCCTGCAGTCTGAGAGCGAAGCGCTCTATTGGGGTGATATGGTACTAAGAGGTCCCTAAGATAAGATGGGACCTGATTATTCAAAACCTTATAAGAAGAAGAATTTTAAATTCTATTCTAGAATTAACAGGAAGCCAATGAAGAGAGGCCAATATGGGTGAGATATGCTCTCTCCTTCTAGTCCCTGTCAGTACTCTAGCTGCAGCATTTTGAATTAACTGAAGGCTTTTCAGGGAACTTTTAGGACAACCTGATAATAATGAATTACAATAGTCCAGCCTAGAAGAAATAAATGCATGAATTAGTTTTTCAGCATCACTCTGAGACAAGACCTTTCTAATTTTAGACATATTGTGCAAATGCAAAAAAAGCAGTCCTATATATTTGTTTAATATACGCATTGAATGACATATCCTGATCAAAAATGACTCCAAGATTTCTCACTGTATTACTAGAGGTCAGGGTAATGCCATCCAGAGTAAGGATCTGGTTAGACACCATGTTTTGTAAGATTTGTGGGGCCAAGTCCTCTGGCTTCATGGATAGATAAAGCTGGGTATCTTCTGCGTAACAATGAAAATTTAAGCAATGCTGTCTAATAATACTGCCTAAGGGAAGCATGTATAAAGTGAATAAAATTGGTCCTAGCACAGAACCTTGTGGAACTCCATAATTAACCTTAGTCTGTGAAGAAGATTCCCCATTTACATGAACAAATTGTAATCTATTAGATAAATATGATTCAAACCACCGCAGCGCAGTGCCTTTAATACCTATGGCATGCTCTAATCTCTGTAATAAAATTTTCTGGTCAACAGTATCAAAAGCAGCACTGAGGTCTAACAGAACAAGCACAGAGATGAGTCCACTGTCTGAGGCCATAAGAAGATCATTTGTAACCTTCACTAATGCTGTTTCTGTACTATGATGAATTCTAAAACCTGACTGAAACTCTTCAAATAGACCATTCCTCTGCAGATGATCAGTTAGCTGTTTTACAACTACCCTTTCAAGAATTTCTGAGAGAAAAGGAAGGTTGGAGATTGGCCTATAATTAGCTAAGATCGCTGGGTAAAGTGATGGCTTTTTAAGTAATGGTTTAATTACTGCCACCTTAAAAGCCAGTGGTACATAGCCAACTAATAAAGATAGATTGATCATATTTAAGATCGAAGCATTAATTAATGGTAGGGCTTCCTTGAGCAGCCTGGTAGGAATGGGGTCTAATAGACATGTTGATGGTTTGGAGGAAGTAACTAATGAAAATAACAGACAGAGCAATCGGAGAGAAAGAGTCTAACCAAATACCGGCATCACTGAAAGCAGCCAAAGAGAACAATATGTCTTTGGGATGTTTATGAGTAATTTTTTCTCTAATAGTTAAACTTTTATTAGCAAAGAAAGTCATGAAGTCATTACTAGTTAAAGTTAAAGGAATACTTGGCTCATTAGAGCTCTGACTCTTAGTCAGCCTGGCTACAGTGCTGAAAAGAAACTTGGGGTTGTTTTTAGAGTTCTTAGAGTAGAAGTGGTGAAAGTAGATGAGTTTAAATATTTGGGTTCAACTGTTCAAAGTAATGGAGAGTGTGGTAGAGAAGTGAAGAAGAGAGTGCAGGCAGGGTGGAGTGGGTGGAGAAAGGTGGCAGGAGTGATTTGTGACCGAAGAATATCAGCAAGAGTGAAGGGGAAAGTTTACAAGACAGTAGTGAGACCAGCTATGTTGTATGGGTTAGAGACGGTGGCACAAGACAGGAGGCAGAGCTAGAGGTGGCAGAGCTGAAGATGTTGAGATTCTCTTTGGGAGTGACAAGAATGGACAAGATTAGGAATGAACATATCAGACGGACAGCTCAGGTGGGATGGTTTGGAGACAAAGTCAGAGAGGTGAGATTGAGATGGTTTGGACATGTGCAAAGGAGGGACCCAGGGTATATAGGGAGAAGGATGCTGAGGATGGAGCCACCAGGCAGGAGGAGAAGAGGGAGGCCAAAGAGGAGGTTTATGGATGTGCTGAGGGAGGACATGCAGGTGGTTGGTGAGACAGAGGAAAATACAGAGGACAGGGTGAGATGGAAACGATTGATCTGCTGTGGTGACCCCTAACAGGAAACCCGAAAGACTAAGAAGAAGGTAATTCGGTTGGTGAAGCTTATCGTCGGGGCAGTGTCGCTCCAACAGCAATCAGGACGCGGAGTAATCTATCAAATGTGAAAATCCATCAAATGTAAAACAGTAATTCTGTATCAGAATCCACATCATTACTTTCATATGGTATCTTAACTTCATCCATTTTGGCATCGTCGTTGGTACGTGACTTTCTCTTGCTCTCAGCCAACTGAGCCATTATTATCTGCGTAGCAGCGCATGTAGCCAGTCAAGGCATGGAGTAATACATTACATGTGAAACAGTCGACTATTTTGCGACCTATACATCCAATATTATATGGTCTGAAATTTCACAAGATTAAACAATCAGATTTGCAGAAAAAATGTAATTGGATTAGAATGTGGTTTGAAGGACGGTCCATCATTGGAGTCGAGTCGCAAACACAGTCGAAACTATTCCATTTATTAATCCTATTAGCTCAACCAGTAATTTGCACCACTTTTTACCAAAATTGGAGCAACTTTAACTTTTGACCCCTGTACAAACTGAAATTGACCTTTCTCAGTGTTCTTGCTGTTTTTACCCCATAACTCCAGAGCATTCATTCACAGATAGTCCAAACTATACTTTTTTGGAATCTTTATGATCAGACAAATAATATGGAATACCTTTCAATATGATTGGAGCATTTTTCAATTGACCCCTTCTTGGCCGCCTATTGAAAGTTCATGTGGGTACCCGGCATTTTTAAAAGAGTAATGTCTAAGGAGTATGTGTGCCAAATTTGGTGCTTGCATCACCATTTGAAGCATTTTTTTGAGTTATCCACTGCACTACTGGTTTTTCAGTTCCCCACCTGACGCTCCCTCCACCGCCCTACCACCACCAGCTGGCCCTTGTCTCCCTCAGGGGATGGGCTTTGCCCCCTGCCAATGGAAGAGGCAGGACTTAAGATCATCACCACCGTGAAGGGGACTGAGGCCAAATCAAATCATAACTCTGGACTCACTTATGTAAAATAAATAAATATATATATATATATATATATATATATATATATATATATATATATATGCGTATATTAATGGTTTGATGAACAAGTTGCAAAGTCTCTGGGTGTTGGTTGTCATATGGGTGGTGTCTATGCTTGTGCATTTAGTTATGCAGATGATATCAAATTACTGGCACCTAGTGTTAATGCATTAGAATGTATGACTACTGTTTGTGAGGAGTATGCTAAAAAATTTGACATTTTGTTGAAACGTAAAAAGAGCGAGCTTATTATTTACAAGTGTTCTCGGGTTGGACAACCGGATCCTGTTATTTTTGTAAATAATGTTGGAGTACCATGTGTGCCATATAACACACATTGTAATATTTTGCCATATCTTTCAAATTGTATGGGTATTGAGCTTCATTTTGCAAAGTGTTCTATAAAATTTATTGATAAGATGTGTAATAGTGATACCGATGTTGTAAGTACAATCAGCAATCTGGGCCTTGGAGGCTCCCGTTCTATAATTGGTGCTAACAGAAGATACCTTTCGAATAAATTTCAGTATGATATTAATAATGTTTGTGACCCTTGCATGGCAGCATCCTGACATCTGGGTGAATGTGAGGCATTATTGTAAAGCGCTTTGAGCATCTGATGCAGATGGAAACGCGCTATATAAATGCAGTCCATTTATTTATTTATTTAGATGAAGGTCAGTGTCACTGGGGTCAAATGTCAGATTCCCCTTGCTCTTACTGTCTTCGTGTCCACAGGTACCATGACCGAGTTTAACGGAGTCAAGGAATAAAATGTCACAAATAATTAAAAAATGTAAAGTTCATTCTTTATATCCTCCGTTTCCTGAAATGAGCAGGTACCTTGAACGATTGTTTGTAGACATAAACATCGTTGCCGATGTCTGTCCTCTTGGCTTTACTGAACAGGATCAGGTCCACAAAGAGGAAGAGGCGGCGCACACATTTGTTCTTCCTGAAGAAAACCGTGAACTCGTCCTGGCGAATCAGCTCACCCTGCTCCTTTAGATTCACCTGATCGAGGAGGAGAGATGAAAACAATTTCCTCCGTTTACTCGATTGATTAACACTTTTGATTGTTTACGTGCTTACGTCACAGTCCTGGATGGCATCCATGGTGAGCAGGTCATTGCCATGGCGCATCTGAAAGCAAACCAGGTCAGCAGCGGCTTGGATTTCATCCCTCTCAGTGCTAGATGACTCCGACAGACACACGCCGACGTCTCTCTTCCTGTCGGCAGTAACCAGGACTAGCATGTCCTGCAGCAGCAGGCTGTACTTGCTGATCCTCTGGACTGGCCTCAGCAGGTAGGACGAAAGGTCCATCACATCCCCGAGCTCCTCCTGCTTTTTCTGTGACAGGAAACAAAGCACTAGACTGAAAATGTGATGTGTGGCACTGCTGCCGTCAGGGTGAGGATAGCCAAAATTTATGTGCCACTGCCACAGACTAACCACATACATTTATTAGGTCAAAGTCTCGTACATCTACTACTGTAAGCAACAGGTTCATCACCGTGGTTGTGATGTCCTAGAGCAGCCTGTACTCAAGCTTCCTGAAATGGAGCAATATCGCCATCTGGTGGCCATTTACCATTAATGCAGGTACAATTGAGTTTTGCCAAGAGCTCTAGTTACATTACATCCTCCAACCATATTTAACCCTCCAGGAGATATTTAATACTAATTTGCCATCAGGCCTATTCAAAAATTTAGTTAAAAAAAACTTAAGAAATGTTGCAATTTTACCGCAGTGCAAAAATAAAAAACAGTAGTCAGAAATTCCAAAAATAATTTTTTTAATTGTCAAGTAAAATGAAGAATTAATAAATATTAATAGAACTAATCATCATGAAGGGTGGTGAGTGATTTGGGCCAATGTTGGAGGAGACAAGCAAGAAACTAACAACATCTACCTGGTCGTGGGCGTGTGTATATTTTCCCACCTACAAAGAACGGAGAGGTCTGTAATTTTTATCATAGGTAGGTTAAAAAAGGTCAGAAAATCACATTGTACGATTTTAAAATTATTAATTTGCATTTTATTGCATGAAATAAGTATTTGAGCCAATAGAAAAACAGACCTTACTATTTGGTATAGAAACCTTTGTTTGCAGTTACAGAGGTCAGATGTTTCCTGTAGTTCTTGACCAATTTTGCGCACTGCAGTGGGGATTTTGGTCCACTCCTCCATACAGATCTTCTCCAGATCTTTCAGGTTTTGAGTTTCAGCTCCCTCCAAAGATTTTTCATTGAGTTCAGGTCTTGAGAGTGGCCAGGCCACTCCAGGACCTTGAAATGCTTCTTACAGAGCCCCTCCTTAGTTGTCCTGGCTGTGTTTGGGGTCATTGTCATGCCACGACCCATCTTCAATGCTCTTACTGAGGGAAGGAGGTTGTTTGCCAAAATCTCACAATACATGACCCCATCCATCCTCCCTTCAATATGGTGCAGTCGTCCTGTCCCCTTTGCAGAAAATCACCCCAACAAATGATGTTTCCACCCCCATGCTTCGCGGTTGGGATGGTTTTCTTGGGGTTGTTCTCATCCTCCAAACATGGCGAGTGGAGCTGATACCAAAAAGCTCTATTTTGGTCTCATCTGACCACATGACCTTCTCCCATGCTTCCTCTGGATCATCCAGATGGTCACTGGTGAACTTCAAACGGGCCTGGACATGTGCTGGCTTGAGCAGGGAGACCTTGCTGCCCTGCAGGATTTTAAACCATGACAGCGTCATGTGTTACTAATGTAATCTTTGTGACTGGTCCCAGCTCTCTTCAGGTCATTGACCAGGTCCTCCTGTGTAGTTCTGAGCTTTCTCACAATCATCCTTACCCCACAAAGTGAGATTTTGCATGGAATCCCAGACCAAGGGAGCTTGACAGTCATCTTGTGTTTCAACCATTTTCTAATAATTACACCAACAGTTGTTGTCTTCTCACCAAGCTGCTTGCCTGTTGTCCTGTAGTCCATCCTAGCCTTGTGCAAGTCTACAGTTTTGTCCCTGGTGTCCTTAGACAGCTCTTTGGTCTTGGCTATGGTGGACAGGTTAGAGTGTGATTGAGTGTGTGGACAGGTGTCTTTTATACAGGTAACGAGTTCAAACAGGTGCAATTAATACAGGTAAAGAGTGCAGAATAAGAGGACTTTTGAAGACGAACTAACAGGTCTGTGAGAGACAGAATTCTTGCTGGTTGGTAGGTGATCAAATACTTATTTTATGCAATAAAATGCAAATTAATTATTTAAAAATCATACAATGTGATTTTCTGATTTTTTTTTTTAGAATCTGTCTTTCACAGTTGAAGTGTACCTACGATATATATATATGAGAGGAAAAAACCCAACTGGATACCCAATCTGAACCTGAAATTGAGTTTAACAGTAGTGTTTTAGAACACATTGAACAATCATAAACATTTTAAATAAAATTTGTGACATCAGGATAAACCATGAATTTAAAAAAGTGAATAGTCAGGTTTAATTGATGCAAATTGGGTGTCATCTTGTGTAAAAGTAGGTGAAGTGATCAGTCAGGGACAAAATGCAGTAACCAGGACGGAGCGTCCTCTGAGCTCAGGTCTCCTGATTCCTGTTCCGAAATACCAGCTTTGACGATGTGGAAACATTTATTGATTTGATTCTATACTGATGGCTGATTATGTAACTCTGAATCATCTATAATAAAAAGAAAATTACTGGTCAAAAATTGATGATGACAGTTCACAGTTGTCAGAGTTAATCTTTATCAAACAAACCTCTTTAGAGGGAAGAAATAATAATAATAATAATAATAATAATAATAATAATAATAGAGCACATTCATCTCCAGTTCTAAATGATATTGTTCTTTTAGCTTCTTTCTAAAAACTGAAACACTATGGGTGCTTTGAGTAGAGTTCAAATGAAGACACATGAACAGACCTTGAAGATGTCGTGGTGACTGTGGAGGATCAGAGCGTCTGACTGAGGTTTGTTCCTGCTGTACAAAGAATAAAGTCCAAAACTCTCAGTCTGCAGAAGAAGAAAAAAGTTTGGTTGGTTATTATTTTCTCCTCAGTTTTCAAATCCTTCACACTCTGCATTTATACCAAAATACAAATGGAATTGTTCTTAATATCAGTTATCCATTAGAATCTTGTACTTCCCAGACCGGACCTGGGGGGCATCTTTCAATCAGAGTTTGGCTCCAGAATGGGTCTCAGTCTTCCAGAGCTGGAATACTCTGGCTTCAGTGAATAAAAGTCCAAGCACATGTTCCTCTTGGTACCTAAACAGGTGATTTCAGTGATGAACTCATCTAACTGCCCAAAGAGTTAACTGATTATAATCAGCTGGTTTAGTAGGTGGATGGAACTAATATATGGGAGGACTTTTACTCACTAAAGCCCAGGTTTGTCAGCTCCACAGTCCACTGGCTCAGGTTTCAGCTCCGTGTCTCAATATCGTGGTGAGGAAGATCGTCTCTTGATCGATTCCATGACAGGATGGTGGAGGCGGACAAAATCTGTTGTTACACGCCAATAAACAGATGGCCTTTTACCAGATCCTCAGCCTGGTCCAGTGGCTTAATTTGATCAGGGTCTGAGGACCTGCTGCAGCCTTCGTCTGCCTTTATAGCCGCTGGGTTACAAACCTTCACCTCCTCCACCTGATCTGCCATCAGGTGGAGGATGTTTCCAGAGCCCCATTATCAATCAATCAATCAATTTTATTTATATAGCGCCAAATCACAACAAACAGTTGCCCCAAGGTGCTTTATATTGTAAGGCAAGGCCATACAATAATTAAGTAAAAACCCCAGCGGTCAAAACGACCCCCTGTGAGCAAGCACTTGGCGACAGTGGGAAGGAAAAACTCCCTTTTAACAGGAAGAAAGCATCACTCTGAGACAAGACCTTTCTAATTTTAGAGATATTGCGTAAATGCAAAAAAGCAGTCCTACATATTTGTTTAATATGCGCATTGAATGACATATCCTGATCAAAAATGACTCCAAGATTTCTCACAGTATTACTAGAGGTCAGAGTAATGCCATCCAAAGTAAGGATCTGGTTAGACACCATGTTTCTAAGATTTGTGGGGCCAAGTACAATAACTTCATTTTTATCTGAGTTTAAAAGCAGGAAATTAGAGGTCATCCATGTCTTTATGTCTGTAAGACAATCCTGCAGTTTAGCTAATTGGTGTGTGTCCTCTGGCTTCATGGATAGATAAAGCTGGGTATCATCTGCGTAACAATGAAAATTTAAGCAATGCTGTCTAATAATACTGCCTAAGGGAAGCATGTATAAAGTGAATAAAATTGGTCCTAGCACAGAACCTTGTGGAACTCCATAATTAACCTTAGTCTGTGAAGAAGATTCCCCATTTACATGAACAAATTGTAATCTATTAGATAAATATGATTCAAACCACTGCAGCGCAGTGCCTTTAATACCTATGGCATGCTCTAATCTCTGTAATAAAATTTTATGGTCAACAGTATCAAAAGCAGCACTGAGGTCTAACAGAACAAGCACAGAGATGAGTCCACTGTCTGAGGCCATAAGATCATTTGTAACCTTCACTAATGCTGTTTCTGTACTATGATGAATTCTAAAACCTGACTGAAACTCTTCAAATAGACCATTCCTCTGTAGATGATCAGTTAGCTGCTTTACAACTACCCTTTCAAGAATTTTTGAGAGAAAAGGAAGGATGGAGATTAGCCTATAATTAGCTAAGATAGCTGGGTCAAGTGATGGCTTTTTAAGTAATGGTTTAATTACTGCCACCTTAAAAGCCTGTGGTACATAGCCAACTAATAAAGATAGATTGATCATATTTAAGATTGAAGCATTAAATAATGGTAGGGCTTCCTTGAGCAGCCTGGTAGGAATGGGGTCTAATAGACATGTTGATGGTTTGGATGAAGTAACTAATGAAAATAACTCAGACAGAACAATCGGCGAGAAAGAGTCTAACCAAATGCCGGCATCACTGAAAGCAGCCAAAGATAACGATACGTCTTTGGGATGGTTATGAGTAATTTTTTCTCTAATAGTTAAAATTTTATTAGCAAAGAAAGTCATGAAGTCATTACAAGTTAAAGTTAAAGGAATACTCAGCTCAATAGAGCTCTGACTCTTTGTCAGCCTGGCTACAGTGCTGAAAAGAAACCTGGGGTTGTTCTTATTTTCTTCAATTAGTGATGAGTAGTAAGATGTCCTAGCTTTACGGAGGGCTTTTTTATAGAGCAACAGACTCTTTTTCCAGGCTAAGTGAAGATCTTCTAAATTAGTGAGACACCATTTCCTCTCCAACGTATGGGTTATCTGCTTTAAGCTGCGAGTTTGTGAGTTATACCACGGAGTCAGGCACTTCTGATTTAAAGCTCTCTTTTTCAGAGGAGCTACAGCATCCAAAGTTGTCTTCAATGAGGATGTAAAACTATTGGCGAGATACTCTATCTCACTTACAGAGTTTAGGTAGCTACTCTGCACTGTGTTGGTATATGGCATTAGAGAACATAAAGAAGGAATCATATCCTTAAACCTAGTTACAGTGCTTTCTGAAAGACTTCTAGTGTAATGAAACTTATTCCCCACTGCTGGGTAGTCCATCAGAGTAAATGTAAATGTTATTAAGAAATGATCAGACAGAAGGGAGTTTTCAGGGAATACTGTTAAGTCTTCAATTTCCATACCATAAGTCAGAACAAGATCTAAGATATGATTAAAGTGGTGGGTGGACTCATTTACATTTTGAGCAAAGCCAATTGAGTCTAATAATAGATTAAATGCAGTGTTGAGGCTGTCATTCTCAGCATCTCTGTGGATGTTAAAATCGCCCACTATAATTATCTTATCTGAGCTAAGCACTAAGTCAGACAAAAGGTCTGAAAATTCACAGAGAAACTCACAGTAATGACCAGGTGGACGATAGATAATAACAAATAAAACTGGTTTTTGAGACTTCCAATTTGGATGGACAAGACTAAGAGTCAAGCTTTCAAATGAATTAAAGCTCTGTCTGGGTTTTTGATTAATTAATAAGCTGGAATGGAAGATTGCTGCTAATCCTCCGCCTCGGCCCGTGCTACGAGCATTCTGGCAGTTAGTGTGACTCGGGGGTGTTGACTCATTTAAACTAACATATTCATCCTGCTGTAACCAGGTTTCTGTAAGGCAGAATAAATCAATATGTTGATCAATTATTATATCATTTACTAACAGGGACTTAGAAGAGAGAGACCTAATGTTTAATAGACCACATTTAACTGTTTTAGTCTGTGGTGCAGTTTAAGGTGCTATATTATTTTTTCTTTTTGAATTTTTATGCTTAAATAGATTTTTGCTGGTTATTGGTGGTCTGGGAGCAGGCACCATCTCTACGGGGATGGGGTAATGAGGGGATGGCAGGGGGAGAGAAGCTGCAGAGAGGTGTGTAAGACTACAACTCTGCTTCCTGGTCCCAACCCTGGATAGTCACGGTTTGGAGGATTTAAGAAAATTGGCCAGATTTCTAGAAATCAATCAATCAATCAATCAATTTTTTTATATAGCGCCAAATCACAACAAACAGTTGCCCCAAGGCGCTTTATATTGTAAGGCAAGGCCATACAATAATTATGTAAAACCCCAACGGTCAAAACGACCCCCTGTGAGCAAGCACTTGGCTACAGTGGGAAGGAAAAACTCCCTTTTAACAGGAAGAAACCTCCAGCAGAACCAGGCTCAGGGAGGGGCAGTCTTCTGCTGGGACTGGTTGGGGCTGAGGGAGAGAACCAGGAAAAAGACATGCTGTGGAGGGGAGCAGAGATCGATCACTAATGATTAAATGCAGAGTGGTGCATACAGAGCAAAAAGAGAAAGAAACAGTGCATCATGGGAACCCCCCAGCAGTCTACGTCTATAGCAGCATAACTAAGGGATGGTTCAGGGTCACCTGATCCAGCCCTAACTATAAGCTTTAGCAAAAAGGAAAGTTTTAAGCCTAATCTTAAAAGTAGAGAGGGTGTCTGTCTCCCTGATCTGAATTGGGAGCTGGTTCCACAGGAGAGGAGCCTGAACGCTGAAGGCTCTGCCTCCCATTCTACTCTTACAAACCCTAGGAACTACAAGTAAGCCTGCAGTCTGAGAGCGAAGCGCTCTATTGGGGTGATATGGTACTACGAGGTCCCTAAGATAAGATGGGACCTGATTATTCAAAACCTTATAAGTAAGAAGAATAATTTTAAATTCTATTCTAGAATTAACAGGAAGCCAATGAAGAGAGGCCAATATGGGTGAGATATGCTCTCTCCTTCCAGTCCCCGTCAGTACTCTAGCTGCAGCATTTTGAACCAACTGAAGGCTTTTTAGGGAACTTTTAGGACAACCTGATAATAATGAATTACAATAGTCCAGCCTAGAGGAAATAAATGCATGAATTAGTTTTTCAGCATCACTCTGAGACAAGACCTTTCTAATTTTAGAGATATTGCGTAAATGCAAAAAAGCAGTCCTACATATTTGTTTAATATGCGCTTTGAATGACATATCCTGATCAAAAATGACTCCAACATTTCTCACAGTATTACTAGAGGTCAGGGTAATGCCATCCAGAGTAAGGATCTGGTTAGACACCATGTTTCTAAGATTTGTGGGGCCAAGTACAATAACTTCAGTTTTATCTGAGTTTAAAAGCAGGAAATTAGAGGTCATCCATGTCTTTATGTCTGTAAGAATCCTGCAGTTTAGCTAATTGGTGTGTGTCCTCTGGCTTCATGGATAGATAAAGCTGAGTATCATCTGCGTAACAATGAAAATTTAAGCAATACCGTCTAATAATACTGCCTAAGGGAAGCATATATAAAGTGAATAAAATTGGTCCTAGCACAGAACCTTGTGGAACTCCATAATTAACTTTAGTCTGTGAAGAAGATTCCCCATTTACATGAACAAATTGTAATCTATTAGACAAATATGATTCAAACCACCGCAGCGCAGTGCCTTTAATACCTATGGCATGCTCTAATCTCTGTAATAAAATTTTATGGTCAACAGTATCAAAAGCAGCACTGAGGTCTAACAGAACAAGCACAGAGATGAGTCCACTGTCCGAGGCCATAAGAAGATCATTTGTAACCTTCACTAATGCTGTTTCTGTACTATGATGAATTCTAAAACCTGACTGAAACTCTTCAAATAGACCATTCCTCTGCAGATGATCAGTTAGCTGTTTTACAACTACCCTTTCAAGAATTTTTGAGAGAAAAATGAAATGAGAGCTGCTCCATCCAAAGTGGGATGGATGCCGTCTCTCCTAACAAGACCAGGTTTTCCCCAGAAGCTTTGCCAGTTATCTATGAAGCCCACCTCATTTTTTGGACACCACTCAGACAGCCAGCAATTCAAGGAGAACATGCGGCTAAACATGTCACTCCAGAGGGGCCCAGAGAAAACTACAGAGTCCAACATTGTTTTTGCAATCAATGTTAATTTTAGTGACATCCGATTGGCGTAACCGGGTGTCATTACTGCCGACGTGAATTACAATCTTACCAAATTTACGCTTAGCCTTAGCCAGCAGTTTCAAATTTCCTTCAGTGTCGCCTGCTCTGGCCCCCGGAAGACATTTGACTATGGTTGCTGGTGTCGCTAACTTCACATTTCTCAAAACAGAGTCGCCAATAACCAGAGTTTGATCCTCGGCGGGTGTGTCGTCGAGTGGGGAAAAACGGTTAGAAATGTGAACGGGTTGGCGGTGTACACGGGGCTTCTGTTTAGAACTACGCTTCCTCCTCACAGTCACCCAGTCGGCCTGCTTTCCGGGCTGCTCGGGATCTGCCAGAGGGAAACTAACGGCGGCTAAGCTACCTTGGTCCGCACCGACTACAGGGGCCTGGCTAGCTGTAGAATTTTCCACGGTGCAGAGCCGAGTCTCCAATTCGCCCAGCCAGGCCTCCATTAGCTGTCTTGTGTTCAAGGATTTGGTTGAGCCTTCATGGTTGCTGTAGCAGCTACTGTATTTCACCCCAACAGACAATCCCCTACCTGATCCATTACCCAGGTGCCACAACACAGATGAGGGGTTGGATTTTGACACCACGTGTCTCAACATAGACCCAAGTCAACTTGAGCAACTTAGAATAGCAGAAGGTTTTAGAAAATACAAGTTCAACAATCTCACTATGGGGGTTGTCTTGTTAGTCTTGTGGCATCACATTGGTTTTCTGTCTCTCTTTGGGTTTGTTCTGGTTGATCACATCCACTTACCTTCCTCTCTGTCTCGGCAGTGACATTCATGTTTCTGGTTCTTGGAGTCATGAGCTCACTGAGAAGAGGAGTTTGGTGATACTGGTGTCTTTGAATAAAGGTTCCAGTCTTTAGGGTCCTGGTAAGGGCCCTGGTAGTGTCCTTTAAGCCTGACTTTAGGAACAGCCAGGAGGAGCTGATCAGCTGACCTCAGAGCTCTAGATGGAGTGTACGGCTGCAGGAGCTCACTCAGATATATTGGGCCTATACAGTGCAAGCACTTACAATCAGCAGAACTTTGTCATGCTTGGCCCCGGCTCAGGGTTTAGGTCCGGATTTTTGACCTTATGTCTTCTATGGTTTTCTGGTTTTAGTTTTCATATGTTTATACTTTCTCATGTAAATCTCAGTTTGGTTCTGTTTATTGCTTTTCTTTGTTTTGCACTTTCGTCATTGGTTCATTCTTTGGTTATCATCTGTATTTTGTAGCTGGTTATTGTATTCCTTCACTCTGGGTCCTTTAAGTTACTTTAGTCTTAGTTTGTTTCTGTTTATCACATTTATTGTATAATGCTTGGTCACAGGTTTTTGTTATTATTTATCTGCAGTGTTGCTTGTCTGATTATGATCCATTTGTTATTCATTGCATTTTCTGTTTATCTGTTATCTTGTTTTATTTATTGAATTATTCCGTAGTCACCGGTTTTGTTTTCTGTTCATCACTTATTCTCTGTTTAATCAATAGTTTGTTTTGCCATTTTTATTGTATTCACTTTTCTGTACCAGTCAATAACAGTTCCATTCTAGTTTTAGTTTTAACCATTAGTTTTCTTGTTTTCCCCTTTTTGACTTGTCATGTTAGCTCTTAGGTTTGCCCCTTTTGTTTTGCTCACATTAATTATTTGAGCATGTCGTGTTTCTCAGTTAGTTTTTCTGTCACTTACTTCTCCCGCACTCTCTTGCCTTTCTTCTCTCTTCTTTGTTCAGTAAACCACACCTCTTTCCAGAACCTTCCACAAACCTGCTTCACATCAACCTGATTAGTTTGCTCCTTATTAAAACCCTCACAGTTCCACAGCTCAATGCCCGATTGTTGACTTTGTTCACCTTCTAGCCTCTCGTTCTTGTCCAGTTTGCTCTTGTGTGTTTTGACCTGGCTTTTGTGCTCTGACCTCCACCTTGCTGTATCCTGAACTCTGCCTGTATTTTGACTCTGCCTTTATTTTGCCTGCTTTATACCTTGACACCGTGTGAACAAACCCTGCCTGGTTTATGTACCACGTCCCAGCCTGTACCATGTCTGATACCTGTGTACCGAACCCAATGCCTGGTTTCAAGATAAAGCCTTTAATTCATCTAAACCAACCATGTTTGTGAGTCTGCATTGGTCTCCTAATGCTTACAGTTTCAGCCCACCATGAGTCCTGACAAACTTTATATTTGACACGAAAGTCAACAGGGTTGGGTTTCGTGTCAAATATAAAGTCACGTGGTCATGTGACACATGACTGTTCGATAACACACAGGATCCTCTGTGCTGAGGACCAGGTCTTATGTCCACTGAGATTCTTTCAGGTTGGATCTTTTTATTTTGAACATTTCAGCACGTTGGATCCAGACAGAGTCTCTATGGGTCTGTTTTGGGTTGTCTCCATGAAATCTTTACATTATTTTATTATCATTTAAATTATTTTCAACAACAGTGAGACAAATATAGAATTAACATTTTCTCGTCTATACACTCTTAAAATATTAACTAATAGGTCATTAACTGCATTAATTTCTGTTTGCTACCCACATGTCTGAGGAAGCATCGGGCCACCTCGGCAGGCTCCGTCTGGCAGGCCTCCAGCTCGGGCAGGAAGGAGTGACTGTGGAAGTCATAGAGTTTCTTCAGGTTGCCAAAGATGATGCCTCGTTTGCCTCGGAGGTCCTGAGGGATGTCTGTTCTGTCCAACAGGGGGAGGTAGTGGGTTAGGATGTAGATCAAGGAACGCACGTACTCCCTCTCTGTGGAGACCAACTCCTCCAGAACTCGCTGCAGCCTCCTGGGATCACAAATGTTAAAGAGCATCAGGAGGGTCGTGTGTTCTGCATGCATGTTCTGGGTGTCGTGGGTCATGTGGGTTCCAGAGTGGAACCAAACACTTTTTTCTGTATAACTGATACAGCCAGGAGGTCATAGGGTCAAAACCTGTCTTGCTTTCCTCTTGAAGATAAAGATGTGGAGATACAGCTCATGAACGATTTGACAGTAGGTAACGTTGTTGTTACATCTCTCTTAGCCTGAGATGAGCTGGCAAGCTGCACTGTACTCAACATAAAGTGGGATAAGGTTCAATTTCAAATGAACTCAGGCCCAGAGAAGGTGGGCAGCATTTCTGGATGTTGTTGATGTATGGCTTTCGCTTTGCATGGAAGAGTTTTAACTTGCACTTGTAGATGTAGCGATGAACTGTGTTAACTGATAATGGTTTTCTGAAGTGTTCCTGAGCCCACACGGTAAGATTCTTTACAAATTATCTGTTTTTAAAGCAGTGCTGCCTGAGGGATCGAAGGTCACGGACATTCAATGTTGGTTTTTGGCCTTGCCACTAACGTGTAGAAAGTTCTCCAGATTCTCTAAATTTTCTGATTATATTATGGACTGTAGATGATGGAATCCCTAAATTCCTTGCAATTGAACGTTGATAAACATTGTTCTTAAACTGTTGGACTATTTTTTCATGCAGTTGTTCACATATTGGTGATCCTCACCCCATCTTTGCTTGTGAACGGCTGAGACTTTTGGGGATGCTCCTTTAATACGCAATCATGAGTGTCCTCAGTTCTCAAATACTTATTGAGTGTTGTTAGAAGGAAAGATGATGTAACACAGTGGTAAACATACCAGCTTTTTTGAAACGTGTTGCAGGCATCCATTTCAAAATGAGCAAATATTTGCACAAAAACAATAAAGTTTATCAGTTTGAACATTAAATATTTTGTCTTTGTGGTGTATTCAATTGAATATAGGTTGAAGAGGATTTGCAAATCATTGTATTCTGTTTTTATTTACATTTTACACAACGTCCCAAGTTCATTGGAATTGGGGTTGTACACTTTAAAGTCTGGTGTAGCTTTCAATTAGATTCTCTACATTCGCTTACTCCTATTAAGGGTCATGGGTGTTGGAGCCTATCGGAATAGTCACAGCGCGTGAGGCGGGGTTCACCTGGATATGATGCCGGTCTGTCACAGGGTCAGACAGACTGATGAAATTGAACATGTGAAGTTGTTTTAAGGTTTGATCGGGTCTGTACTGAGGTTTGCACTCGCGAGTGCCCTTTTTGTTGGCTGTAGTACGTTCAGGGCTGTTGTCTCAGTCGTTCTGTGGGGGAACAAAAGAGTTTTGATCTAATTTGGACCAAACCTGGTAGAATGATGTTTTTGTGTGTTCTGTAGTGAGTGAATCCTATAACCGTGTGGCCTTGTTTAATTTACAGCGCGTCTTCTGATAACTGAGAATGTTCTGTCCCGTCAGTCACAGATCAGAGGTATACGTATTTTAACCTTGCTCATGTTCTTAGAAAACTAGGTAAATGTGAGATGTGGTACCTCCGTTCCCATTGAAGACATACCTGTTGTGAGTTGGGGGGTTTGGCTGAACATTTTGGTGTTGTTTTCTTTTTTTTGCTCTCCAGGTGGTATGCAAACTGGGTTTTTGTCTGTGGAGAAGGTGCTGGCAGAAGAGTCCTTCACCCTCATCAGCATTATTGGCTGCACTTGTGGAGGATGTTCACGTGCAGGCCTGATGACTTGCAGCACCTGTGGATGATGCTCACGTGCAAACTTAAAAGACTTTCAGCTGAAGCAGATAATGAGATGGCGTTCTGCATTTAAGCCATGAGTGATTCGAGCAGAATTGCCGGGAACTCGACCTTGTGACGTTCGTTTGTGAGACGCTGAGGACCGCACCTGGGTTTGACACATCGTGCCTGTGAAGGAGGATGGGTGAGGGACACATGCTGTCAGCACACATCAGAGGTGATGATTGTCTGAATAAGTGTTAATAGTAATTTGGTATTTTGTTACGCAGTATATTTGAACATTGATAAGAATTGTGCAGCTCGCTTCTCACTGCTGTGGCGTACGGAATGATGATCCTCCACCTGTTGTGAGAGGCTGCTCATTTACATAAAGCTTAAATTCAGACCTGAATGTGTTGCTGATAGTGTGTGCCTTTGAAGGATATTTGTTGTAGCTGTTAACTTACCTCACCTTTTCCATCCTTCACAGAGTCAGTTTGTTGTGTCCACCTGGGGGGTGTTCGGCGGTGAGTCTGGGTCCAGAAGCGTCGGGCTTCGATCCATTTGGGCGCTGGAGAGCGCACCTCGCCAGACAACCGCACATTTATGTTGTACACAGTTATTGCACAGAAGGGAAATAAATTTGTTTTGTTTTTGGAACCGCTTTCTGGTTATTTTAGCGCTGGGTTCAGTCAGACGCTGGTCGCGCTCCTCAACTCGCGTCTGCACATAACAGTGCTTCTGCCGCTGGGTCCATTTTGGAATTGCCAGGAACTACTGTTATGTGCAATAATTGTGTACAACATAAATGTGCGGTTGTCTGGCGAGGTGAAGGACGGCGCGCTCTCCAGCGCCCAAATGGATCGAAGCCCGACGCTTCTGGACCCAGACTCACCGCCGAACACCCCCCAGGTGGACACGACAAACTGACTCTGTGAAGGATGGAAAAGGTGAGGTAAGTCAACAGCTACAACAAATATCCTTCAAAGGCACACACTATCAGCAACACATTCAGGTCTGAATTTAAGCTTTATGTAAATGAGCAGCCTCTCACAACAGGTGGAGGATCATCATTCCGTACGCCACGGCAGTGAGAAGCGAGCTGCACAATTCTCATCAATGTTCAAATATACTGCGTAACAAAATACCAAATTACTGTTAACACTTATTCAGACAATCATCACCTCTGACGTGTGCTGACAGCATGTGTCCCTCACCCGTCCTCCTTCACAGGCACGATGTGTCAAACCCAGGCGTGGTCCTCAGCATCTCACAAACGAACGTCACAAGGTCGAGTTCCCGGCAATTCTGCTCAAATCACTCATGGCTTAAATGCAGAACGCCATCTCATTATCTGCTTCAGCTGAAAGTCTTTAAGTTTGCACGTGAGCATCATCCACAGGTGCTGCAAGTCATCAGGCCTGCACGTGAACATCCTCCACAAGTGCAGCCAATAATGCTGATGAGGGTGAAGGACAGCACCTTCTCCACAGACAAAAACCCAGTTTGTATACCACCTGGAGAGCAAAGAAAAGAAAACACCACCAAAATGTTCAGCCAAACCCCCCAACACACAACAATACCAATGAGACTTGTTACAGTTTGTCGTCCTCGTCTCTGTCCGCGGTTCGTTTGTGTTGTGTTTTGCGGTATTGAACCTTTTCCCCTGCAGAGAAAAGGTTTAATACTACACCACAGTGACTGAGGTCAGTCAAGGTCAATGTGATTTAGTTTGATAGAAAAATGGGTTAAAGGACAAGGGCACATGCCAACGTCAAAGCACATGTGCGCTATCGGAAATACTCAGAATGGCTCCATCGAGGAAACAGTTAAAGATATACGAGGTACACATACCTGTGGTGACTATTAAACACTAATACGAAGCCATATATAAAGGTTTTAATTGGTCACATGACTTTCTGTGTAGGCTCTCAGTTGTCCAGGTGGTTTCCATAGTAGAGAAGCTTGAATCTTCGACTGGACTGGGTTGCTTGACGCGAAGACGTTTTGCTTCATTCGCTTCGTTTCGCAAGAATTTTAGGAAGCTTCTGAGGAAGCTTCTGCGATTTGAAGCGAAACGTCCTCGCATCAAGCAACCCAGTCCAGTCGAAGATTCAAACTTCTCTACTTGGTCACATGACCTTTGACCTGATTTGACATTGAAAGATCCAAGTCAAGATTATAACCATTTATATGGATTCCACCTGGTGGAAGGGTTTTTGTGTGTGTGTGTGTGTGTGTGTGTGTGTGTGTGTGTGTGTGTGTGTGTGTGTGTGTGTGTGTGTGTGTGTGTGTGTGTGTGTGTGTGTGTGTGTGTGTGTGTGTGTCAAGAATGATGTGGTTCAGTCTTGGACAAAACTAATCACACAGAACCAGAATTTATCTGCATGAAAGGATATTAAGCATCTAAGTTACCCTTTTTCTGTTGCATTTGTTTGTACCCATATGTGTATGTTTAATTACTCTGTCAATTTTTACAAAAAATAAATAAATAAATAAATAAAATAGAATAAAAAATTTTGAAAAAGGGAAAAGTTTGCTTGTGGCCCGCAATAGAAATCCTTAACTTTATGGCAAATTTAGGGGTAAAAAATGGCGCAGAAATAGAAAATATGAAACGGTTAAAAGTAGACAAACTGACATAGAACATTTTTGGAAAATGTGCAAAACAGAGGACAATATGGTAATAAAAACTACTTAAATGACAATAAAACAAGTAAGTTGTCCATAAGGTCAGGAACACAACTGTATGTTAACTTTTTAAAATCTTATTTTCGCCCAAATTTAAATTCTCAAATGAATAAACATTAGAGCTTCTTGCCGTGCATTTGAGCAGCTTTTGTCGCCATCTAGCCGGAAATGTCATCATGTCAGGGCCTCTGTACATATTCTATTTGAAACCCAAAATTCAGTAAAAAGGGCATTTCTAAATGTCAGAAAGGAGGGATTTTAGTTTCACGGTAGTTTGTGATGACATTACGAAAAGTCAGTTCATCTATGGGTTTGTGATATTGTCACGAAAATTGGACGTTTTTTGTGATGAGGGCAAAAAATGCAGGGTGACCGAGGGCTGTTATGGTTCGAGTTAGGGTTAGGGAGAGCATTATAAATAGCAAAATAATAATAATAAAAAACATCATCACAAAAAGCCACATTTTTGTGATGGGGCATGAAAACAGAAAGCGTGAGACTGGGCTGGATTTTTCAGCACGCAGACCTTTGACCTCCCACAATTAATGAATAAACATTTAGAATGAAAGTTGTATAGTTCTTGAGTTTTAGGACGGAGTTTTACAGATGGACAGAAGGACAGCAACTTCAAGCACAACTTAGAGAAAAACATCTTACTTGAAAAAATAAGTGAAAGTTATTTTAAAAAAGATGCAAAGTGAAAAATGTTAAAGACAAACAGAAGAAACAATACCTGTGACCCGTCAGCGAGAGCTTAGAGACAGAAAACAATTCAGTTCTTCAGTAAAACAAAAACACGTCAGTGAATTTTTCTCAAACAAACAATTAACATGTAAAGAAAAATTCCAATCATTGAGATTTCTTGAGTGATGCACTTACAGGGCATTACCGGAACGACAGGACGTGGGGTCACATCTCCCCACGGAAGGACTGCTGTGTTTAAAACATGAAGGCGCTTCAGCCCCTGCAGGTCCCCGCTCAATGGCACATGGTTCCTCTGAGCAAAAGCTCCCGTGGCGAGAGCGCTGGAACATCTGCGCCTCCTGGAGGATCCTACAGGATAGCGACCCGTGGTGGGAGCAGGACGCCGCTGGTGGAACCCGGTGCTCTGGAGGAGTGGGTGACCTCTCCTTGTGCCCCAGCCTCACTGCCAGACCTCGTCTCCATGGAAACCACTGGCAACCGACGGTGTGGGACTGAGCCTCAGCGGTGGCGTCTCTCTGGCTCCGCGCCCGTCTGCTCGGCAGTCTCCTCCTCATGTCGCTCTCTGACCTCCTCACCAACCTGTCAGGACATCACGAGTACCAACACTGAGCCGAAACACCTGCACATACTTCTGCAAGATGTTTCATTACCTGTGAGGTGACTGTGGCGTGACCTTTGACCCCTGGCGCGCTGCAACACCCCTGTGATCTGCAGCTTTGATGATGTCACAGCAGGCCATAGTTGTTGATTTATCGCTGTTGTAACTCGTGACCGTCTTCCTTCTTCCTGACACAGGGCTGTCCCACTGTGGCTGTCCAGACCCAGGGGTTGGCTGTACTACCACAGTAGGGCCACCAGGGGGCACTCTCTGGATATCAGTGCTCGCCACATCGATGTAGTGACGCTCACACCAGCTTCCAGCGTGTGGTTTATGGTCACGACCCTCGTCCAGATCCTGCATCCTCTCCTGAAGCTGCTGCCTGACCTCCTGACACCTCAGCCACGCTGTGTTCCAGACCCGCATCCCCTTAGAGCTCTGCAGAGCGCTGGCCTTGTCCTTCACCTCCTGGAACTTCTCGGCGGTGAAGTGAAGAAACTGGTCTTGAAAGTCCTGAAGAATGGATCTCTCAACACCTGAAATGAAGACCTTTGAAGACGTTTGGTCAGATTCAAGCTGGGTACCAGATGAGCTTGGTCCAGAGTTCTGGTCTTGACTGATGAGCGCTGTTGTTTGAGCTTGTGTGTGTTGGGTGCTACAGTGATTCCGGTCTAAGTGTTCCTCACATTCGTCAGCCAGAGATGTTGCCTGTTTGGAGGTAAGATGTCAAAACCAGGAAAAGTCAAATTATAAAACTGATAACATCCTTTTACGAAGAAGGGGAAACAACTGGCAAAATGCTTGCCAAACAGTTAAAACAATGCAACTCTAGTAATTTAATACCAGCAATTAAAAAGGTAACGCAACTGTGACTGATAATAAGGAAATAAATGCAGTGTTGGAAAAATACAAGGATTTATATTCACCAGAAGTGCATTCCAATCCTTAAGAATTAACAGATTTTTTTACTAAAGTGGACTTGCCTAAACTGCCATTAGATCAAGCATGGAAATTAGATGGCCCCAGTGGCCATCTAATTGGCCATCCATGGCCCCAACTAAAAAACTCTATATTGCGTATGAAGAATGGGAAGTTGCCCGGGTTTGATGGTTTTCCCATTGAATATTATAAAGAATATATTGACATCCTGGTCCCAGTGTCGAAAGAGGTATACGAGGGCTGTCAATAAAGTAACGGTCCTTTTTATTTTTTTCAAAAACTATATGGATTTCATTCATATGTTTTTACGTCAGACATGCTTGAACCCTCGTGCGCATGCGTGAGTTTTTCCACGCCTGTTGGTGACGTCATTCGCCTGTGAGCACTCCTTGTGGGAGGAGTCGTCCAGCCCCTCGTCGGAATTCCTTTGTCTGAGAAGTTGCTGAGAGACTGGCGCGTTGTTTGATCAAAATTTTTTCTAAACCTGTGAGACACATCGAAGTGGATACGGTTCGAAAAATTAAGCTGGTTTTCAGTGAAAATTTTAACAGCTGATGAGAGATTTTGAGGTGATTCTGTCGCTTAAGGACTTTTCACGGTGCGAGACGTCGCGCTGCGCTCTCAGGCAGCGTCATCAGCCTGTTCAAGCTGAAAACCTCCACATTTCAGGCTCTATTGATCCAGGACGTCGTGAGAGAACAGAGAAGTTTCAGAAGAAGTCGGTTTCAGCATTTTATCCGGATATTCCACTGTTAAAGGAGATTTTTTAATGAAAGACGTGCGGACGGATCCGCGCGTCGGGACGCAGCCGACGCGGTGCGGCGGCACAGGAAAACACCTCCGTGTTGATAACCATTTGTAAAATCCAGGCGGCTTTTGATGGCTTTCAGTGGAGTGAGTATATGAGAAATTGTTTAACAGGCAGGATATGTTCCAACTTGTCCTTAAGGCTTTCAACAGAGGTGTTTTTCCTGTGCCGCCGCACCGCGTCGGCTGCGTCCCGACGCGCGGACCCGTCCGCACGTCTTTCATTAAAAAAATCTCCTTTAACAGTGGAATATCCGGATAAAATGCTGAAACCGACTTCTTCTGAAACTTCTCTGTTCTCTCACGACGTCCTGGATCAATAGAGCCTGAAATGTGGAGGTTTTAAGCTTGAAACAGGCTGATGACGCCGCCTGAGAGCGCTGAGCGACGTCTTGCACCGTGAAAAGTCCTTAAAGCGACAGAATCACCTCAAAATCTCTCATCAGCCGTTAAAATTTTCACTGAAAACCAGCTTAATTTTTCGAACCGTGTCCACTTCGATGTGTCTCACAGGTTTAGAAAAAATTTTGATCAAACAACGCGCCAGTCTCTCAGCAACTTCTCAGACAAAGGAATTCCGACGAGGGGCTGGACGACTCCTCCCACAAGGAGTGCTCACAGGCGAATGACGTCACCGACAGGCGTGGAAAAACTCACGCATGCGCACGAGGGTTCAAGCATGTCTGACGTAAAAACATATGAATGAAATCCATATAGTTTTTGAAAAAAATAAAAAGGACCGTAACTTTATTGACAGCCCTCGTATAACGAAGGATTTGCCTTACAGTCTCTTCCCCCAACCTTTGATGAGGCCTTAATAACAGTAATAGCAAAGAAAGATAGAGATCTACTACAACCCGTTAATTACTGCCCTATCAGTCTGCTTAATGTGGACTGTAAGATTCAAACAAAAATTTTAGCAACTCGCTTGGAGAAAGTCTTGCCACATATACCGAAATCAAGTAGGATTTATGAAAAATAGATCATCAACTGATAATATGAGAAGACTGCTATATTTAATCAGTCTAAATTGAGAAAAAAAAAAAAAAAACGGTCCAATTGTAGCCCTCTCCCTTGATGCGGAGAAGGCTTTTGACCGAGTTCAGTGGGAGTTCTTGTTTGCAACCTTGTCTAATTTTGGTTTTTCAACCTTGTTCGTCAAAATGCTGGACAACAGTCCTAAAGCTTCAGTAATAAGAAATGGTATTATGTCACCCTTCTTTGATCTAAAAAGAGCCACGCGGCAAGGATGCCCTCTGTCACCGCTTTTGTTCAATATCTCCTTCGAGCCATTGGCTATCAGCATTAGAGGAAATTCAAATATTTGGGGTGTGGAGGGGGGTGGGAAATAAAAACTATTGCTCGATGCAGATGACATATTGGTCTTATTGAAAGACTCAGGTCACTGTACACCTCACATGGGGGAGGTGATGGTCTAGTGGTTAAGGCATTGGGCTTGAGACCAGAAGGGCCTCGGTTCAAATCCCAGCCTGACTGGAAAATTGCTAAGGGCCCTTGGGCAAGGTCTTTAATCCCCTATTGCTCCCTGTGTGTAGTGAGCGCCTTGTACGGGGGCACCCTGACATCGGGGTGAATGTGAGGCATTATTGTAAAGTGCTTTGAGCGTCTGATGCAGATGGAAAAGCGCTATATAAATGCAGTCTATTTACCATTTAATTAATACAATTCAATCCTATTCTACTGTGTCAGGTTACAAAATAAACTGGACGAAATCTGAGGCTATGCCAATATTACTGTTATTAATTTGGATTTAAATGGGTTCCAAAAGGAATGAAATATTTGGGAATTAAACTTAGTCGGGAAATGCCAGCATTTTTTCTCCATTTTTCTAACCTTGCACACATGAAGAACTGCATTTAGTGACTGTAACACTGTACACACCGGCCGGACTCTGCAGGAGTGTCTTTTTTGGGCCGTGTTTAAAAAGTTCCTTAACTTCAAAGCACGTCCTGTTGCTGCACTCAGCTCACAGAGACAGAACCAGAGAGCAGAAAGAACTCAGACAGACATCAACGTCTGCAGCAACAGGCTCATAAGATAAGATTTTATTGATCTCACAGTGGAGAAATTCACATGTTATGTCAGCTCTTAAAAAAACACACAAGATGGGTGCAAATAGAGGAAAATGCGCATCAAACAGTGTGTGCAAGGATAAGCAGTAATAATAATGCTTGTAACAATACAATAAAATAAGAAAATGAGGTAGAAATAGAATATATATATATATATATATATATATATATATATATATATATACGTACATATGCATATATAAACATGATTGGAATTGAGAAAAAAATAGGAGCATCTTATTTACAATATGTGAAGTGGAATTTATATGTGATAAGGTGACATTAGTGCAGGGATTTGTAAATGAGTTGTTATTGCACATGATTTGTGGACATATTATTGCATGTGGTTATTTCACAGTGTTATTGTACAACCCCTGGCAAAAATTATGGAATCACCGGCCTCGGAGGATGTTCATTCAGTTGTTTAATTTTGTAAAAAAAAAAAAAAGCAGATCACAGACATGACAAAAAAACTAAAGTTATTTCAAATGGCAACTTTCTGGCTTTAAGAAACACTATAAGAAATCAGGAAAAAAAATTGTGGCAGTCAGTAACGGTTACTTTTTTAGACCAAGCAGAGGGAAAAATATGGAATCACTCAATTCTGAGGAAAAAATTATGGAATCATGAAAACAAAAGAACGCTCCAACACATCACTAGTATTTTGTTGCACCACCTTTGGCTTTTATAACAGCTTGCAGTCTCTGAGGCATGGGCTTAATGAATGACAAACAGTACTCTTCATCAATCTGGCTCCAACTTTCTCTGATTGCTGTTGCCAGATCAGCTTTGCAGGTTGGAGCCTTGTCGTGGACCATTTTCTTCAACTTCCAAAGATTTTCAATTGGATTAAGATCCGGACTATTTGCAGGCCATGACATTGACCCTATGTGTCTTTTTGCAAGGAATGTTTTCACAGTTTTTGCTCTATGGCAAAAATGATTTTATCATCCCCAAACATCCTTTCAATTGATGGGATAAGAAAAGTGTCCAAAATATCAACGTAAACTTGTGCATTTATTGATGATGTAATGACAGCCATCTCCCCAGTGCCTTTACCTGACATGCAGCCCCATATCATCAATGACTGTGGAAATTTACATGTTCTCTTCAGGCAGTCATCTTTATAAATCTCATTGGAACGGCACCAAACAAAAGTTCCAGCATCATCACCTTGCCCAATGCAGATTCGAGATTCATCACTGAATATGACTTTCATCCAGTCATCCACAGTCCACAATTGCTTTTCCTTAGCCTATTGTAACCTTGTTTTTTTCTGTTTAGGTGTTAATGATGGCTTTCGTTTAGCTTTTCTGTATGTAAATCCCATTTCCTTTAGGCGGTCTCTTACAGTTCGGTCACAGACGTTGACTCCAGTTTCCTCCCATTCGTTCCTCATTTGTTTTGTTGTGCATTTTCAATTTTTGAGACATATTGCTTTAAGTTTTCTGTCTTGACGCTTTGATGTCTTCCTTGGTCTATCAGTATGTTTGCCTTTAACAACCTTCCCATGTTGTTTGTATTTGGTCCAGAGTTTAGACACAGCTGACTGTGAACAACCAACATCTTTTGCAACATTGCGTGATGATTTACCCCCTTTTAAGAGTTTGATAATCCTCTCCTTTGTTTCAATTGACATCTCTCGTGTTGGAGCCATGATTCATGTCAGTCCACTTGGTGCAACAGCTCTCCAAGGTGTGATCATTCCTTTTTAGATGCAGACTAACGAGCAGATCTGATTTGATGCAGGTGTTAGTTTTGGGGATGAAAATTTGCAGGGTGATTCCATAATTTATTCCTCAGAATTGAATGAGTCCATATTTTTTTCCCTCTGCTTGGTCCAAAAAAGTAACCGTTACTGACTGCCACAATTATTTTTCTTGATTTCTTATAGTGTTTCTTAAAGCCAGAAAGTTGCCATTTGAAATGACTTTAGTTTTGTGTCATGTCTGTGATCTGCTTTTTTTTCTACAAAATTAAACAACTGAATGAACATCCTCCAAGGCCGGTGATTCCATAATTTTTGCTAGGGGTTGTACAGCCTGACAGCAGCAGGGAGGAACGACCTGCGGTATCGTTCCTTCTTGCACTGAGGGTGCCACAGTCTGTCACTGAAGGAGCTGCTCAGCTCCACTACAGTCCGGTGCAGAGGGTGAGAGGAGTTGTCCATGATGGATTTGAACTTGGCTAACACCCTCCTCTCAGCCACCTCCTCCAGAGAGTCCAGAGGACAGCCCAGGACACAGCTGGACTTCCTGACCAGCTTGTTCAGTCTCTTTCTCTCCCGCTCTGTGCTGCCCGGGGCCCAACAGACGAAAGCATAGAGGAGAGCAGAGGCTACAACAGAGTCATAGAAGTTCTTAAGCAGAGGCCTGCTCACTCCAAAGGATCTCAGTCTCCTCAGGAGGTGGAGGCGACTCTGGCCTTTCTTGTACAGGGTGTCAGTGTTGTGAGTCCAGTCCAGTTTCTTGTTGAGGTGAACACCCAGGTATTTGAAACTGTCCACAGTCTTTATGTCCTCCCCCTGGATGTTCACCGGTGGGTGAGGTGGTGGTTTCCTCCTGAAGTCGATCACCATCTCCTTCGTCTTACTGGTGTTGAAACACAAATGGTTGCACTCACACCAGACCACAAAGTCTGTGATGACCAACCGGTACTCCAGCTCGTTCCCCTCAGACACACGACCCACAATGGCGGAGTCATCAGAGAACTTCTGGAGGTGGCAGCTGTCCGTGTTGTAGGTGAAGTCCGAGGTGTAAAGGGTGAAGAGGAAAGGCGAGGGGACGGTGCCCTGGGGGGCCCCGGTGCTGCACCTTACCACCTCAGACTGACAGCCCCGCAGCCGCATGTACTGCGGGCAGTCAGTGAGGTAGTCGATGGTCCAGACGGCGAGATGTCCATCCACACCTGCGTCCTCCAGCTTCACCCACAGCAGCACTGGTCTGATGGTGTTGAAAGTGCTGGAGAAATCAAAGAACATGACTCTCACAGCGCTCCCGCCGGTCTCCAGGTGGGTGAGCACTCGCTGCAGCAGGTAGATGACAGCGTCATCTACCCCGATGTTGGGCCTATAGGCGAACTGCAGCAGGTCCAGGATGTCGCTTACCACGGTGCGGAGGTGAGACAGGATGAGCCCCTCCATGGTCTTCATGAGGTGTGAGGTCAGGGCAACTGGTCTGTCATGGGCTGGTTCCTTGGCGTGCTGTGTTTTGGGAACCAGGACCACACAGGAGGTCTTCCACAGGGTGGGGACCACCCCCAGTCTGAGGCTTATGTTGAAGATATGGCTGAGGACCTCACAGAGCTCATCTGCACAGGTCCTCAGCAGCCTCGGGGAGATCCCATCAGGTCCTGCTGCTTTCCTCTGCTTCAGCCGCAGGAGCTGGCCTCTCACCTCAGTCAGAGTTACAGTGAGGGGAGAGGGAGGGGGAGCTGAGGTGGGCTGGTGCTGAATACAGTCTGGGGAGAGGAGGGACAAAGTCCGTGATGCAGTGGAGGTGACCAGGGGGAAGAAGGTGGGGGGTCAGAGGGACTGGAGGGCTGGCTGCTGGAGACGTGTGGAGAGACGGGAGCAGGCGGGGTAGTGGGGGCAGATGTGGAGGAGCCAAAACGGTTAAAGTAACTGTTTAGCTCCTCTGCAAACCTAGAATCTCCATCTGCAGTCCTGCTGCCACCCTGCCCAAATCCGGAGGCGGTCTTGAGGCATCTCCACACATCTCTGATGTTGTTCTGGGCCAGCTGCTCCTCCATCTTCCTTCCATACTCCTTCTTGGCTGCCTAGATCTTCCACTGGAGCTCCTGTTGGACTCTACGCTGCTCCTCTCTGTCTCCCTAGTTGAAAGCCCTCTTCTTCTGGTTCATCAGGACCTTCAGCTCAGGGGTCACCCAGGGGTGGTTGTTGGGAAAGCACCGTACCCTCTGGGTGGGCACAGTGCTCTCCACACAGAAGTTCATGTAGTCAGTGTCACACTGGGTCAGGCCGTTGATGTCTTCACCATAAGAGTTTTGAAACATGCACCAGTCTGTGGTTTTGAAACAGTCCCTCAGCCTCTCAGTGGCCTCTTCAGTCCAGAGTTTCACTGACCTTTTCTGCACTGGCTCTCGTCTCACCCTGGGTGTGTATTGGGGAAGCAGGTAGACGAGTTTGTGATCCGAGCATCCGAGCGGGGGGAGAGGGGTGGAGGTGTAAGCATCCTCCACATTAGTGTAAAAAAAGGTCCAGTATGTCCCTGGTTTTACACATGACGTACTGGGTGAACGTGGTGAGGGTGGCGGAGAGGGAGGCGTGGTTAAAGTCTCCGGTGATGAGGAAGAGCACGCGGGGGTGTTGTGTCTGCACCCGTGTGACTGTACTGTGGATTCGCTCACAGGCAGTGGTGGCATCTGCAGAGGGAGGAATATACGCGCAGAGCGTAATTACACTTCCAAGCTCCCATGGGAGATAGTACGGCCTCATGCTCACTGCGAGTAGCTCCATGTCCGAGGAGCAGATCTGATCCTTCACGTGAACATGAGCTGCGTTGCACCATCTCTCACTCACATAAATGGCAAGCCCCCCTCCTCCTTTCTTCCCGCTCTCCGCCAACGTCCTGCCCACGCGGATGAGTGTGAAGCCGTCCATGTTAATAACAGAGTCCGGTACATGTTCATCCAACCACGTCTCCATGAAACACATGAGACTGCAGCCCTTATACAGCCTCTGGAAACGGGTTAGCGCTGCTAGCTCCTCTGTCTTGTTGCGGCGCGATCTTACATTCCCCATGACCACAGACGAAATATAAGTCCTTCTCTGCTTCGTCCGTCCACCCCTGCAGCCTCTCCGTCTCCTTCATATGTCTGCAGGTGTCCAGGTGCTCAGCATAGTGGGGACCCGGCCCACTGTACATAGAGTCTCTTAGTCCAAGCAGCTGATCCCGGCTGTAAACAATGGGGCGTCCGGAGCTGGGGACAAAGGGATTTCCCCACGCTGCCTCAAAAAATGCCGAAAGAAGCAGAAAACTAATCACAAGAGTTACAAAAGTGGGATTCCTATGTGCACACTTGCACAGGGTACCACCCACTGCAAATAAAAACAGTAAAGCACTATTAAAAAGTATTAAAAATAGCGAACATGTACTGGACTGGGGTAAACCAGAAAATAGAACATTGCAGTAGTCCAATCTAGAAGAGACAAACGCATGAATTAGGGTCTTAGCATCAGCCATAGACAGGATGGGACAAATCTTCACTATATTTTGCAGGTGGAAGAAAGCAGCCCTCATAATATCTCTAAAGTGGAGGTCAAAGGACAACGTAGGATCCAAAATGGCCCCAGGGTTCCTCATTTTGTCCGCATGATGTATAACACACAAACCCAAGCTAATTGCTAGCCGATCAAATTGATGCCGATGCATCGTTGGACCAAGAACTATCCTTTCAGTCATATCAGAGTTTAAAAGTAGGAAGATACTGGACATCCAGCTTTTCACAGATGCAAGGCAATCTTCTAAAGATTTTATTTGACTGAGATTACCAACAGTTACTGGCATGTACAACTGAGTATCATCAGCATAGCAAAGAAAAGTCATCCCAAAACACCACAGTATACGCCCAAGGGGTGCTACATACAGGGAAAAAAGCAAGGGGCCCAAAACAGATCCCTGTGGAACCCCAAACTTTATATCAGATTAGAAGTAGTGTTTTTGTACAAAACACAATTTTTTACCCTCTTAGTTCATTTTTTGGAATAAGTACTAACTTACCTCAGCAGTAGATATTTGGTCTGACATCATGCAGGCAGTCACAGGGCTGCAGGTTGTTTAGCTCCTCTGAGTTCTGTTCACCTGGTTTGTTCTCTGAGACCAGGGGTGTTGATGTGAAGTGCTGCTGAGTTTTCAGTATGTTTGAGCCGCCTGGACACTTTTTCTGTGTTTCGCTGTGAGAACATGATTTTTCAGGGCAGCACTTCCTCTTCGTGTATAGTTCACTGTCTGATTGCAGCAAAAGTTGCAGATCACAACCACTGCAACGTCAACTTTCGAGAAAACCTCTCCCTTTTTGTCCAACTTCAGTGTTACTACTTTGTCCAGTCACGTCCATGCAAGCTTTTCTTTGCAGTCTTCATCTTATCTCTCAAACACACTTGCCATCTTCGTCTTTTATCCTCTCCAGCACACACACTCTTCACCAAAAACTTTCCATACTTTCAAACTTCTTTTTCGCTTGCCACCATATACATCCCATAATACGCAGTTCTCACATGAGGGATCTTACGCTAGAGATGTTTTTCAGGAAAAGTCAAGTTTTTACTGCTTACAGTACCCCTACTCCACCCCACCTCAATTTTTTTCTAACCGGATTTGAAATGATAATGGTGCCAAAATGAACCCCAAAAGTCGGGAAACTGCAGATCAGCAAGTGATTCTCATCCCTGACAGCTGGAAAGGAAGTGCAGCAGGTTAGAGTGGTAAAACATACAGATGGTAATGTGCTGACAAGTGAGGAGTGTGTGTTGAGAAGGTGGATGGAATATTTTGAGGAGGTGATGAATGAAGAAAAAGAGAGAGACAGAAGGCTGGATGATGTGAAGAGAGTAAATCAGGAAGTACAAGAGATAAGTAAGGATGAAGTGAAGGCAGCTATGAAGAGGATGAAAAGTGGAAAGGCAGTTGGTCCAGATGACATTCCAGTGGAGGCATGAAAATGTCTTGGAGAGATCAAATCAAATCAATTTTATTTATATAGCTCCAAATCACAACAAACAGTTGCCCCAAGGCGCTTTATATTGTAAGGCAAGGCCATACAATAATTACGGAAAAGCCCCAACGGTCAAAATGACCCCCTGTGAGCAAGCACTTGGCAACAGTGGGAAGGAAAAAACTCCCTTTTAACAGGAAGAATCCTCCAGCAGAACCAGGCTCAGGGAGGGGCAGTCTTCTGCTGGGACTGGTTGGGGCTGAGGGAGAGAACCAGGAAAAAGACATGCTGTGGAGGGGAGCAGAGATCAATCACTAATGATTAAATGCAGAGTGGTGCATACAGAGCAAAAAGAGAAAGAAACACTCAGTGCATCATGGGAACCCCCCAGCAGTCTAAGTCTATAGCAGGATAACTAAGGGATGGTTCAGGGTCACCTGATCCAGCCCTAACTATAAGCTTTAGCAAAAAGGAAAGTTTTAAGCCTAATCTTAAAAGTAGAGAGGGTGTCTGTCTCCCTGATCTGAATTGGGAGCTGGTTCCACAGGAGAGGAGCCTGAAAGCTGAAGGCTCTGCCTCCCATTCTACTCTTACAAACCTTAGGAACTACAAGTAAGCCTGCAGTCTGAGAGCGAAGTGCTCTATTGGGGTGATATGGTACTATGAGGTCCCTAAGATAAGATGGGACCTGATTATGCAAAAAAGCAGTCCTACATATTTGTTTAATATGCGCATTGAATGACATATCCTGATCAAAAATGACTCCAAGATTTCTCACAGTATTACTAGAGGTCAGGGTAATGCCATCCAGAGTAAGGATCTGGTTAAACACCATGTTTCTAAGATTTGTGGGGCCAAGTACAATAACTTCAGTTTTATCTGAGTTTAAAAGCAGGAAATTAGAGGTCATCCATGTCTTTATGTCTGTAAGACAATCCTGCAGTTTAGCTAATTGGTGTGTGTCCTCTGGCTTCATGGATAGATAAAGCTGGGTATCATCTGCGTAACAATGAAAATTTAAGCAATGCCGTCTAATAATACTGCCTAAGGGAAACATGTATAAAGTGAATAAAATTGGTCCTAGCACAGAACCTTGTGGAACTCCATAATTAACCTTAGTCTGTGAAGAAGATTCCCCATTTACATGAACAAATTGTAATCTATTAGATAAATATGATTCAAACAACCGCAGCGCAGTGCCTTTAATACCTATGGCATGCTCTAATCTCTGTAATAAAATTTTATGGTCAACAGTATCAAAAGCCGCACTGAGGTCTAACAGAACAAGCACAGAGATGACTCCACTGTCTGAGGCCATAAGAAAATCATTTGTAACCTTCACTAATGCTGTTTCTGTACTATGATGAATTCTAAAACCTGACTGAAACTCTTCAAATAGATCATTCCTCTGCAGATGATCAGTTTGCTGTTTTACAACTACCCTTTCAAGAATTTTTGAGAGAAAAAGAAGGTTGGAGATTGGCCTATAATTAGCTAAGATAGCTGGGTCAAGTGATGGCTTTTTAAGTAATGGTTTAATTACTGCCACCTTAAAAGCCTGTGGTACATAGCCAACTAATAAAGATAGATTGATCATATTTAAGATCAAAGCATTAATTAATGGTAGGGCTTCCTTGAGCAGCCTGGTAGGAATGGGGTCTAATAGACATGTTGATGGTTTGGAGGAAGTAACTAATGAAAACAACTCAGACAGAACAATCGGAGAGAAAGAGTCTAACCAAATACCAGCATCACTGAAAGCAGCCAAAGATAACGATACGTCTTTGGGATGGTTATGAGTAATTATTTCTCTAATAGTTAAAATTTTATTAGCAAAGAAAGTCATGAAGTCATTACTAGTTAAAGTTAAAGGAATACTCGGCTCAATAGAGCTCTGACTGTCAGCCTGGCTACAGTGCTGAAAAGAAACCTGGGGTTGTTCTTATTTTCTTCAATTAGTGATGAGTAGTAAGATGTCCTAGCTTTACGGAGGGCTTTTTTATAGAGCAACAGACTCTTTTTCCAGGCTAAGTGAAGATCTTCTAAATTAGTGAGACGCCATTTCCTCTCCAACTTACGGGTTATCGGCTTTAAGCTACGAGTTTGTGAGTTATACCACGGAGTCAGGCACTTCTGATTTAAAGCTCTCTTTTTCAGAGGAGCTACAGCATCCAAAGTTGTCTTCACTGAGGATGTAACACTATTGACGAGATACTCTATCTCACTTACAGAGTTTAGGTAGCTACTCTGCACTGTATTGGTATATGGCATTAGAGAACATAGAAGGAATCATATCCTTAAACCTAGTTACAGTGCTTTCTGAAAGACTTCTAGTGTAATGAAACTTATTCCCCACTGCTGGGTAGTCCATCAGAGTAAATGTAAATGTTATTAAGAAATGATCAGACAGAAGGGAGTTTTCAGGGAATACTGTTAAGTCTTCAATTTCCATACCATAAGTCAGAACAAGATCTAAGATATGATTAAAGTGGTGGGTGGACTCATTTACATTTTGAGCAAAGCCTATTGAGTCTAATAATAGATTAAATGCAGTGTTGAGGCTGTCATTCTCAGCATCTGTGTGGATGTTAAAATCGCCCACTATAATTATCTTATCTGAGCTAAGCACTAAGTCAGACAAAAGGTCTGAAAATTCACAGAGAAACTCACAGTAACGACCATGTGGATGATAGATAATAACAAATAAAACTGGATGGACAATTTGGATGGACAAGACTAAGAGTCAAGCTTTCAAATGAATTAAAGCTCTGTCTGGGTTTTGGATTAATTAATAAGCTGGAATGGAAGATTGCTGCTAATCCTCCGCCTCGGCCCGTGCTACGAGCATTCTGACAGTTAGTGTGACTCGGGGGTGTTGACTCATTTAAACTAACATATTCATCCTGCTGTAACCAGGTTTCTGTAAGGCAGAATAAATCAATATGTTGATCAATTATTATATCATTTACTAACAGGGACTTAGAAGAGAGAGATCTAATGTTTAATAGACCACATTTAACTGTTTTAGTCTGTGGTGCAGTTGAAGGTGCTATATTATTTTTTCTTTTTGAATTTTTATGCTTAAATAGATTTTTTACTGGTTATTGGTGGTCTGGGAGCAGGCACCATCTCTACGGGGATGGGGTAATGAGGGGATGGCAGGGGGGAGAGAAGCTGCAGAGAGGTGTGTAAGACTACAACTCTGCTTCCTGGTCCCAACCCTGGATAGTCACGGTTTGGAGGATTTAAGAAAATTGGCCAGATTTCTAGAAATGAGAGCTGCTCCATCCAAAGTGGGATGGATGCCGTCTCTCCTAACAAGACCAGGTTTTCCCCAGAAGAAATTGTTTATTTATTAAACAGATAAAACAGAATAAACAGATTAAACAGATAACAAATTGCTTATTTTTTTCTTGCTGTCTTTTTTCTTTGACTACTTTGTTTATGAGTTTTATTGTTGTATATAAGTGAAATTTTGTTTCATGGGTGTCTAATAAATTCAATTCAGTTCAATAAAACCTCAGGAAAGTGACAGGATGCATGAGGAGTGGTGATAAAGTGTGCTGGTTCCTATTTTTAAGAACAAGGGTGATGTGCAGAGCTGCAGTAACTACAGAGGCATAAAGTTTATCAGCCACAGCATGAAGTTATGGGAAAGAGTAGTAGAAGTTAGGCTTAGAAAACAGACAAAAATCTATGAGCAACAATATGGTTTCATGCCGAAAAAGAGCACTATAGATGCAATGTTTGCTTTGTGAATACTGATGGAGAAGTACACGGAGAAGGCCAGAAGGAGTTACACTATGTGTTTGTGGATTTAGAGAAAGCTTATGACAGGATGACAAGAGAAGAGTTGTGGCATTGTATGATGAAGTCTGGAGTGGCAGAGAAGTATGTGAGGGTAGTGCAGGACATGTACATGTTTCAAAATGCTGCTGCCAGACTTTTGACAGGAAGCACAAAGTTTGGCCACATTACACCGATTTTGACATCTCTTCACTGGCTTCTTGTCCCAGTGAGATCATATTTGAAGGTTCTGCTACTAGCCTATGAAATTATTCACGAACTGGCACCTTCCTACCTAGTTCACTTACTAAAACACTACGTTCCAGCCCGGGCCTTGTGCTTGCGGGATGTGGGACTATTTTGTGTTCCTAGGGTGAATAAAAAGTCTGCGGGGCATGTTTCACCCATCTCTTTATGATGAAATAATGCTGAATTTATGTGTAAATGATTGTTGTTCAGAAGCTTCAGATATCTGTGGCTGAGATAGATGATGACTGGAGGCAGTTTGAAGCAGAAATGAGGTGATAATCAGTGAACCGCGGCTGATGCTCAGAAATGTCTCATGCACAGTGATGGCAGGGGAACCAGTTTTTAGGGGGGACCGTTCGGTCGGCCACACTCAGAGTGCACTGGTTCCACACCCCATGTGGCTGAGTTGTGACCCTTGACAGGAGTAAGTGGGTATAAATAATGAATGAATGAATGATCACATTGTTGTACGTCTACATACCTGCTCACAAAAATCACAGACTTGGACTATGAGCTGTAACTCTCGGCCACACGCCTCGGCCCTGCACAGAAAGTCCTCCAGGCCGGACTTGAAGGTAGACACGAGAGTCCTGAATTCCTCCATTTGTGGGTAAGATGGTCCACGCTGCAGAAGCTGCTCCGCCTCGGACACTAAAGCCAAGGCGTGATGTCTGCGGCCCTGAGAACGAGATACGAGAGCAAGAATCAGACAGGTGGACAGACATGGAGACATAGTAACAAGCCTCCAGACTCACATTAGCTTCAATAAGGAAGGCAGTGAAGGTGTTCAGAATCTGTTCCATTCTATCCCCAGATTCCTCCACAGATTCAGCTTCCAGCAGGTGGCGCTTTCCCTCTACATGAAACCACTCTTGTATCTGCAGGGACACCAGATGCAAAATCAGACATGAGCTATGTCCAGAAATAACGCTCCGTTCTGGACCTAATGTACCTGGTTGAAGTGTCCCTCCATGTCTCGGAGTTGCAGCAGATAGTTCAGATGTTCCAGTGACATGTTGGACTTCTGCACCAGAATGTGAGCCTGCTCTTCCACATGGTTATACCGGCTGGTCACAGACTCCACAGCATCCCTGCACAGAGTTGGAACACAGAGTTCAGCAAAAACAAAGGTCAAGAATAACAACGGGGGTCCTGGAAATGACTGGAACAGAATATAACGCGGCATCAAGATGGTCAGACTGACCAAACTGAGATAAACTCACCTATTGAGGTGTTTTTGGGGTTTACCTGAGATTCTCGCAGTAGGGGTATTTGAGATCAACCTCCTTCCTGAGCCGAGCCAGGATGGACCCACCATCCCTCTGCAGCCGCACCAAGCGGCTGTCCTCAAGGACATCCTTCATCAGGGTCCTCTGGTCCATCATGCTCTGCTGCACCATCTGCATGGTCAGAGATCTAATCATCAGTTTACAAAAAAGGATAAAAGCACTTTTCTCTTCTATAAGGTACTTTTTGAAAATAAACCAGCTGACAAACATTGTTCTTTAGCACTGAATTGACAACCAACCGTTTTTAACCTTTGGTAAAAACAATTTATTCAACTAAACAGATTTTCACTGTCTCTGTTTTTACTTTTCCTCCATCCTTCACTTCACTTTCATTTTTAGACTACTTGAAGGATAAGTGCTCTTCATGGTGCTTTGGAGGTTGATACTCTGAAATGACGTGTTTGGCAGCTTTCTTGGCCCTAAATGGTCGTCTGGAGACTTTAAAGGGGTCCTCACGAAATAAAACAAACTCTTCTTGGGAGGTCTGCAGCTAATTGGGGCCCTCAGCAATTACCTGGTTGCCCAACCTGCTGCAACGCAGGCATTTAATCATAAAGTACCACAACCAGCCGGCCCCCCACCGACTGACTGGACCAAATTTCAGGAAAACAATGAGCACAGCTGGAGTCTAACATCCACTGAAACAGTGTCGGACATCCTGCTGACGACCTGAGCACGGGGCTCACAAGATCACAGGTCAGCACTATGGTACCTGCACCGTGTCCATCTGCTGTGGCTCCTCTAACCTACTGATGGCAGTCAGGAGCAGGACAGACACCTCATGAAGGTCAGACACAAATGGGAAGAGTTTCTGGGCAATAAGAGATGGACATTATTAATATAAAGCAGATCAGCTGATTCAAAGGCAGGTTGGTTATTTAGAGACCTGGTGCAGGTCAGTCCAGTCCTGGTGTCCGTGGGACAGCGTCCCTTCCAGACGGCAGCTCAGCTGGGTCAAATCCACCAACTTCAACAACGACTTGATCGACGTCACAACATCAGTCTGCTCCAAGGGGACAAACAGCAAAGAAACATTTGGAAGATCTCATATGAACACTGAGAACAATCTTCTACTTCTTCTACAGAGACATTAACACCAACCAGCTCCTGCTGATGGATTTTAATAAATGTTGCTGTGATGTTTTTAATAAATGCAACTTCCTTGAAAAATTTTTTTAATCTTCTCCAGTGGTCATTTTTATTTACATGTTAATATTCTAGCAAACACCAGAACCATAAAGGTTTGTTCTATGTGTTTTTTTTAACAGCTGTGAAGCAAAACATTTGAGTGCTGCTCTCCTCCTGGATTATATATATTTAAAAGTGGTAGAAAGGTTTTTATCTGAATTGGAAGAAAAAAAATGCATTAAATATTAAAATTATGAAGGTAAAAGCCAGAAATTTGTAAAAGAATTTCAAATAATTTTTAACATAATGAACCAACTGAAAAAATATTCAGACAGAATATACAGTGGCTTGCAAAAGTATTCAGCCCTTTGGTATTTCATGCATTTTAATTTGTTTATGCCATTTCAAATACAAAAAGTAAATCAAGCTTTTCAATATAAAATGTTTTTAAATTATCTTCCTTAAACTCAAACTGAAAGTAAATCTCTACAGCTTGATAAAAAATTAAAAATATAAAACCCAAGATGATAGGTTGCATAAGTAATCAGCCCCTTTTTGGTATAATACCTATAATCAGTTTGCCAGTTTTCTTCAGACAAGTCAGGGGATGGATACATGAACATTTCCAAGTCACTAAATGTGTCTTGAACTTTATTTACGTACATCAGTTATGAAGAAATACAAACAGTATGGCACTATGATAAATCTGTGTGAAGTAGACAGTTCTCAAAAACTGAGTGACTGTGCAAGAAGAAGAGTGAGGAAAGCCACCAAGACACCCAGACAACCCAGAAGACATTACGGGCTTCTGTGACTGGAGAAATTATGCATAGTGCAAGTTTTGCATTTTGTATCCCCAGTTATTCAGCTTCATCATGAAGTTGTATAGAGGAGGGTTTTATTTCACCAAAACATTAAATCTTGGCTTGCATCTCAGATGTAAGCCTAGATTTATATTTAATTATTTATTAATTGATATCAAGAGATTTACTTTGAGTTTGAGTCTAAGGAAGATCATTTTAGAATTTTTTTTATATTGAGAAGCCTGATTTACTTTTTGTATTTGAAATGCCATACACAAATTAAAAAGCGTAAAATACCGAGGGGCTGAATACTTTTGCAAGCCACTGTATATGTTGGGAAGGTGTCGTAACACGGACCCGCAACAGGGGGCGCAAATGAACGGACAATGGATAAGACAAAGAGTAACAATTTAATGTTGTGAAACGCACAACTGGATACAGACAAAGATAATGCCAATTAAACACAAGGTGACGTGCGGGCAGGCTCGAAGATAGGAGACCTCTGGCGATCGGAGAGCCGGGACCCACACAGCTTCCACCACCAACGGCCTGAAGAACACCGGAGCCGCCAAGTCCTGAGTCCCCAGGTGGTCACCGTCGTCTGTTGCAGACCCTGGTACTGCTGGCAGAAGATGAAAAAACAGTTAATGGTGAGTGTGTATCCACACACCCAGTAATCCTTTACCTACAGATCTTCGAGGAGGGAAAACCTCCACCTCCGATACAAAATCACCCGTGCAGCTCCTGACAGTTGCTCCTTGGATGGAGTGAGAGGCGAAGACGTCGCAGACTCTCACTGCACGCCAATCCAAAAATCACTGAATCCTCAGGAATACGGCTGCACACGGAATAATTAGTTAGCACTAATCACAGCAGAGAATTGAATTGAATTGAATTGAATTACCTTACCTTACCTTACCTTACCTTACCTTACCTTACCTTACCTTACCTTACCTTACCTTACCTTACCTTACCTTACCTTACCTTACCTTACCTTACCTTACCTTACCTTACCTTACCTTACCTTACCTTAGTTGAGTTCTCGGCGAGGAGGTGGAGTACTAATCCGGCTTTTGTAGGGATGCAGGTGATTGGTGACAGCTGGTGTAACTGAGTGACCGTTGTCACTCTGTCTCGGCGCCCTCTCATGCTTGAAGCCCGCACTCCAAGCAGGGCGCCGACTGGTGGTGGTGGGCCAGCAGTACCTCCTCTTCATCGGCCCACACAACAGTATACACACACACACACACACACACACACACATATATATATATATATATATATATATATATATATATATATATATGTCTGGCTGAAAAGACAGTCAAAAGGTAAAAATCACAAAATTTCAAGACAGAATGATTTTAAAAAATGTATTACAATCAGACAAAACAACATCAACAAGATAAAATGTCTGATATGATTTACAGACATCTTGCACTAGATTTACAGAGATCGTGCACACACTGGGTCAGGTCTCATGCACGTGCACGTCCACACTTCCTCCTGCAGATGCCGTTAAAAATCAAATAAAATATTTGTTATGAAATTCCCCCAAGATAAATATGTTTTCTTCATTAAAAATTGCTGGAATTTTGCAACACATTGCAAAAATGAACCAAAATTATAATTCTTGGATTTGAGGAGAAACTAAATTTTGTTTTGTGAAATTTGATTAAATACCCCCCCCCCCCGCAAAACAACAACAACCAAAAAAAAAAAAATCTGAAAAAACAACAACAACAACAACAACAAAAAACAAAAACAAAAATAGGCCTGACTTCAAGAGATATACAGTAAAACTTAAATACAATGGATTCAGGTGGACCAGCAAATTTTGTCTAATTGAAATCCGTTATATGTATGTGAGGGATTAGTTGCAGTCAGGAGGCGCCAAATGATCTAAGGAGAATCCTGAATCTGGACCTGCCTCATTTAATAACCAGGTCAAACCTTCATCTGAAAAAAATAAATGCCTGCCTTAAATAAGCGCCCGGCATTATGTGCATTAAAAAGATTACATTTATTCGAGTCCCTCTTTTTTCTAAGTCTGCTGTGTAGTGGTACCTTAAAATCCTAAAGACTTATTTATGCTTCTACAGCTCCGAAACTCTGTGGCCATGCAATGACGTCGATGTGGGCATGACCCTTTTAAAGTTCTCCATCACATCTTTATGCAATTTGACGCAGGAACAGCAGCTTTTTCTGGATTAACTTGTCCCTCAAAGAGCTTCACTTCTTTATACAATCATCAAAATCCAAACCAGCGGTACGGTACGTACAATTTCCTCCATGAGTTGTGGGTCATTTGAGTGTCTTTTTCTGACTCCGTGTTCTAAAGTTGGTCAAATTTGCGGACTTTTCTGCCAAACATATTTGATCCATGATCGAAATGTAATTGGTGTGCACACTACAAAAACTTTTAAAATATGACGGGAGAGGAAGGAGTGAAAATGTATAAGTGGCCAATTACAGCCTTTTGTGATGTCCAATGGAGCAGGTGTGTCAGGCTCCGGAGAGCCAGGCAGAGCTCTGAAAATGATTTTTAACTTTGTTTTTGTTCTCAAAGTCTTAAAATGTCGAGATTTTATTTAATGCAGGGTTTAAGAAACTTCTGATGCATGATAAAGCAAAAGTGATATTTTCTAAGTGCTTTGTTTTTCTGGGGAGGGCGTGGCTGACCTGTATCCCGGGACACTTCTCTGGACGATGGCTGTTCTCCTTTTGCACCAGCAGAACCAAACTGTTTGGGGTGTGAGGATCCTCCTCCTGCAACAGTTTCACATCCTGAATTAAAGTTGCTATTGTGACCTGATGCAGCTTGCAGTTAAACTTTTGAACTTTCCTGGAAGCTGAAGACACATATATGAGATAATGAACTCAAATATAAAATCAGCATCATTACAACAGACAACCATCAGACTCAACGGCTCCATCACGGCCCCATAGTTTGTAAACATGATGGGATCCAGGCCCACATTTTAGAGTGCAGAGTTAGAAAATGTACCAGCTGGACAATGAGGATTATGTCACACGTAGTCTCAGTCACAGTTCTGTTGCTCCTGGAATTCCGTAATATAGTTGGGTCCAGTGTGCACAAGGAGAGGCTGAGAAGTTTTGAGTCTGACCCAGAAAAAGTAGGGTGTGGTTCTCCATCTTTAAAAGACATGCAAGTTAGATGAATTGGAAACTTTATAACTGTCCAGGTCTCCCTTGGAAAAGAGGTCTCGACCTCAATGTTAAATTTTGCATTCTGAGAAACCAACATTTCTCAATATTGAACCCAGTGAGTCAAAACTTCACACATTCTCCAGAAAAGTTGGTTTCTAAGAATGATGGAGAACCTCACCCTACTCTTTCTGGGTCAGGCTCAAAACTTCTCTATCTCCCCTTGTACATGATACTTGTTCCATAAACGCAATCATCTCTGAAGTGAAGGACGTCGAGGTTTGCTGCTTCTGTTGTGAAGCTGAGAACATAATTAGCTTCAAGGTGTCTTCAGTTCTTTTATTTTTCTTACCTGAAGTGTCATCAGGGCCTTGTAGAATTGTGGCTGAGGGTTTTTCTTCCTGGCATCAAAAATGAGCATCATCCCTGTTTCTCTGAATTCTCTACTAAAAATAAGACAAATTTGGCAGAAAACATCTTAACTGTCATAACATTAAAATGTTCCGTAATTGCCTCTGACGTTGTGTTGACCAACGTGCAGATGTTGCTGTCTTACCTGGCGATGGAGTGGAAGTAGAAGAACATCTGGAAGAGTTCCTGGCTGGTTACAGAAGGTCTCCATCCCTGGTGGTCTCCATAAACTTCAACTATTGGCCTTCCTGTCCTGTCTCTGCCACCTGAAAGGCATGGAGAAGGATCAAGGTGCATCCAAATTGCTTTAAAAGATTCAAAGTACTTTTTCCTGCACTTGTCAGTTTGACAACTGATTACTTAAAACTAGAGGATGGTGCTGAGGCATCAAGATGGCAACAGTTGTGATAAGCATGTGAGGACTTTTTTCTGCTTGTCTTGTGAGTCCTATGCTGGGTGTGGCTGACCTGTTTGCCACTTTCACCTGCAATCAATCATCTACTCCAGTGCAGTTTAAAAGACCTGCTCATTCATCCACTCCTCATTAGTTCATTGACTTACCTCCTGTGTTGGCTGTGCCCAGCTCCACCACCTATTTTGCCAAAGCTGAGCCTTCAGACTCAATTACTCTCCACCTACACCAGATACACTTGGAACTGTTTGGACAGACCTCTAGCTGATGGACTCTGACTCGTCTTTTTTCCAAATAAAATCACTTAGTTCACCAAGTCAGGATGTGGTTAAAGGGCAGTTCTGTGGTTCCCCTTCATCCACATAGCAAATTTGCTAGAAATCAGTTAAATGAATGGGGAGGAGTCATTGGAGTGAGAGACCTTTAGCAAATTTGTCCATGTTTGGACAATTCTGGAACCCACCTACATGTGTGTACCACATTTGGTGCAAATCAGAGTTCTGAAGATCTAAATATTGACTAATGACCTCAACAACCTGGACCACTGGATAAATAAACCCTTTAAGGGTAACTTCAGAGTCAGCATTCATCCACACACAAGTTTTGTTGGAAATCAGCCAAAAGACCTAAGAGGAGGACAGGAACAAACACTGGAGCTCGTTCTTCAGATTTTATTCCCAACAGGGCAGCTGAATTGCATGTTTCTACACTCTGATTTTGTCTAAGTGTTTGGAATGTTATAAAGCCAAGGACGTGGCTGGTACTGGGATCATCAACTGAAATATTTTCTGTGGACATTGAATCTTACATGGGACAATGTACGGACAATAGACTGCTGATGCATGTCTAGTTTCAGCGAGCAGTGTAACCTTGTTTATTTTATTTTTTTCTCATTAGGTTTAATGTTCTTTTTTTGATGTGTGTAGTGTTCATTTTGAAAAATTTTAAAATCAATAAAAACTTTGAATCACAAAAAAACAGCAAGCAACCACTTTCCAGTCCACCTAAGGGGAGAAGCCGGAGCTCGCGGAGGGAACTCACACAAACACAGGAAGGACCAGGCAGGAAGCAAACCTGTGACCTTCTTGCTTTGAGGCAACAGAGCTAACCACTGAGCCATTGTGCTGATCGGGATCCAGATGTGGACTGTGTGTTTAAAAAAAAAACAACTTTTGCTGCACAGTGAGTTTAAACATTTTTTATAAAAAACATTGAATTTAATTTCTCAAAGCTAGCACTGATCTTCTTGTGACCTGAGAAGGTTCCCCCTGTACAGGCTGTATGGGTGCGTATCCCTGGATCCTGGATCTGATGAAAAGTAAATTTTATACAAATCACACCACTGCAGGTCTGAACCTCGACATTAATGCACAGATTTTGTTTTCGTTGATATCAAACTTCGTCACCTGTCAGAGATGCTGCTCCTGAATACACGGGGTGGGCCCCCGGATCAAGTGGTCCCAGAGGAAGGTGGTCCAGTCTGGGGCGAACAGAAGCTGGAGGCACACTTGTCTGTGATTGGCTGTCTGTCTGATGACCATCTCTGCAGGATACAGATACACTGCCAGGAAGAGCGCCACCTACAGAAAGCAGGTACTTTATTGGAGGAAAAGTCATAAATGCTCCTGGTTAAAGGCATCGTCCCTTTTGATTTGCCACAAATTCAACAAACTTACGAGGTCTGTCCATAAAGTATCGTACCTTTTTTTTTTTTTAAACTATATGGATTTGATTCATATGTTTTCACGTCAGACAAGCTTGAACCCTTGTGCGCATGCGTGAGTTTTTTCCACGCCTGTCGGTGACATCATTCGCCTGTGAGCACGCCTTGGGAAGGAGTGGTCCCGCCCCGTCGTCGGATTTTCATTGTCTGGAAATGGCGGAATGATTTGGGGGTTTTTTCCATCAGAATTTTTTCAGAAGCTGTTAGAAACTGGCACCTGGAAACCATTCGAAAAATTTATCTGGCTTTCGGTGAAAATTTTACGGGCTTCACAGAGAATAAGGTCAGTTAGTACTGCTTTAAGAACCCCTTTAAGGACGCTCAGCGCGCTACACGCCGCACTCCGAGCTGCGACGACGCGGCACAAGCCACCGGACCATTTCTAAATGGATGGCTCTGTGGATACGAGACCGTCGTGTGCTCTTTCTCTGGTTATCACAAGAGCTAGACATCAGCCATTTTCCCGGCAGATTTCACTTTTAACAAGAGATTTTGTCATGGAAAGCCGCACGGAGGCTTCGCGCGTCACGACCGATTCACTTTGGAAGCGAGACAAAGGAACACCTCCGCTTCGGCGTGTCAGAGGACAAGTTTGGACATGTCCAGCTCTCCACAATTTCACTGATACTTACTGGACTGGTAAGCATTGAAAGCCGAGATAGACATAAAAGTGAAATCTGGCGGAAAATGGCTGATGTCCAGCTGTTGTGATAACCAGAGAAAGAGCACACGACGGTCTCGTATCCACAGAGCCATCCGTTTAGAAATGGTCCGGTGGCTTGTGCCGCGTCTTCGCAGCTCGGCGCGCGGCGCGCTGAGCGTCCTTAAAGGGGTCCTTGAAGCTGTACTAACTGACCTTATTCTCTGTGAAGCCCGTAAAATTTTCATGGAAAGCCAGATAAATTTTTAGAATGGTTTCCAGGTGCCAGTCTCTAACAGCTTCTGAAAAAATTCTGATGGAAAAAAAACCCAAATCATTCCGCCATTTCCAGACAATGAAAATCCGACGACGGGGCGGGACCACTCCTTCCCAAGGCGTGCTCACAGGCGAATGACGTCACCGACAGGCATGGAAAAACTCACGCATGCGCACAAGGGTTCAAGCTTGTCTGACGTGAAAACATATGAATCAAATCCATATAGTTTAAAAAAAAATAAAAAGGTACGATACTTTATGGACAGACCTCGTACTTGTGTTGAAGTTCACACAAAAAGTACCTTTACGTCATACGGTGCAAAATGAACAGTTACTGTGTTTTACTCTTGAGGCGATTCAGTGGTTTACAACAGCGTTTGTATTGAGGGTTCCTCCAGGCAACATGAAGGAGGAACGCATGCGCAAGGTTCAAAGTTTCAGCGCAAATTATAAACTCTGAATGTTTGATTTCCAGATAGGACAAATTCCCCGGTGGTGAGGACGAGTGTCTCCCGGTTGATTCCTGGACTGAATATCTACATCCAGGGGTTGATCTACAGGTGTCTCTGTGTGGGTTTGTTTAACGTGGGAATGTTGTTGCACAAAAACAAACACATGATGATCAGAGTCTGAGGACCTGTTTTACCAGAGCCCTTGTGATTAGGGTTCCTCTTAGGCCTTCAGGTGGCCACAGAGCACACAAGGACCCCACTGTGTTTCACCCCAACAGACAATCCCCGACTTAATCTGTTATCCAGGTGTCGCGGGTTGGATTTTGACAACCCAACTAGGAGAAATAATTCCTAAAAAATTTTTAAAAATGTTCATCTCCCCACTAAGTCATTTGACAAACCTAGTAAAAACATTGTAAGTGTATCTGAGGTTCACATTTAATAATGTTCATACTGTGAACTAACAGAGTACACCTGTGGGACCATTGTCTTACCCGTCCAGCAGATGTCCAGTAAGACTACCAGTAGCATTTGGAGCATAGCAGCGCCATTCGACCCTCAAACAGAAAGCCACAGAGGGTGTGTCCTGGTGTCGGTCCTGGTGTCTGTATTTTAAACCACGTGGGTCAAAAGTCCACATTTTCTAGCTCGGTGAACTTTGACCTTGTTGGTGAGCCTTTATTCGTATAAGGATCAAAACTATAGTAGTGCCAAATAAAATAATTTTCTTGATTCGCATGGATTAAAAATCAAAAGGGACAACGCCTTTAAGATCTAATTCAATTTAGAATGAAAAAAGAAGTATAAAACCTGTACCTGGAACGCCGACCTTCCTTCTGTTGATCTTTGGTGAAACCAGTCCAAAGGCAGTGCTGTTTTTACATTTGACCACGTGCAGCCTGGGAATTTCTGCGCAGGAATCAGTGTATTGTCTTCTAACATTCTGGTCTTCAACAAAGACCAGCTCACACCTCTCTGAGGTGTCCACCACCGCTGTGGACAGGGACGAACATCTTCCCTCTGACGCACTGGATTCCCATCTGTTCTGTGGTCCTGTGTGAGACTCTGGAATATTTTGATTCATTCTATTTGAATCAGTTCTGTTTTGTGGATTTTGTTGATGTTTGATGAGTCTCAAATTTGGTGCTGAAGCTTTGCTTGAACTTAAAGGAGATTCAGGGTGAACGGTGGAGACCTCACCTGCCTGCTGAGAATCAGCTGAGCTGGGAAAACTGAGGATTTTTGTCCCATTCACACTGTGCAAGTTGCTGTAGTTTGTGGCACGGGGAGGATCCTCTGGTTCCACGAGCGGCTCAGCGGTCCGATCTGCTGCTAATTTGCATTTTACTGCACTTATATCCCTGAAATCCAAAGAGGCGGCAGCAACTAAATCTGCTGGTTTCCATGCTGGAAACCAGCAGATTTCTCCAGAGTCCTTACAGATGGAAGGAGACTGGTTTTGCATTCCTGTGTCACACCACATGTCTTGGGTGCTACACCATGGATTTCTTGTTTGGGCGTCTGGTGGTTTGTCCCCCTCTGGGGAAACAACGTCCTCCTCCACCACAGCTAACTCTCTCCCCCTCTCTTTGTCCATCCCAAAGGTCAGAGGGTTTTGTATTGCAGCCTGGTAGGACTCCCGGTATCGACACCTCGGCTCCTGAGCTTTGAGCTCGTTCCAGCTTGTCTTCTCATGCAGGGTGTACATGGCTTCTCCGAGATCTGAGCCACACAGACACACTGACAGGAGTCGGCCTGGTCAGGGTGGGAATGCCCCTTGTCCCTGCATGTGTTTGGTTTTAATGATCCAGTTTGACTGTGTGCTGGTGGGTTTGTTGGCCGTGCACGGGATAAGGGTGCCTGGCTTCTCTGGATTTGCACATTCAATTCCATTTGAGTATCTTGCAGGTTTTTGGGGGGATTTGGTTGCATTTTTTCTCTTTTGCCTGTTAGTGCCTGAGCTTGATTAAAAAGCTGCCTGTTTGCCTTCAAGATGTCAAGATATTCGCTGTCTGCTACGTCCGTGTAGACCTCTAACTCGCTGCTTCCTGGATCTTTGTTATTTTTATTATCTTGCACTGTGTTTTCAGAGGCATATTTTTCGGCAGCCCTGCATGGGTTTGTATCGTTGCCTGTACGTGTTTCGGCAGCGGCCCCCATACAGAGGTTGTTCCACATCTTCGGGGACACCCAGCCTGCCAGCTCTGCCTCTGTTTCCGTCTCTTTCACTCTAACTAGTCCAGGCGAAGACCTGATGCTCGTGTCCACCAGGCAGAGCGACACAGCGATGCCATGTTTGGCCGGACATATTCTGGTTTCCACCGAAAATGCAGACGAATGTGAAGCCAGCGGTAAAACTGAACTCTGACAGCTTTGTGCCAATTCCTTTGGAGGAGAAAAAGTTGGTGGAAGATTTGGGTAAGAATTCTCAGCGGCATCACCAGACAAATGGTGAGGAGGAGGAGGAGGAATGGGAGGAAAAGCAGAGGCCATACTTTTCCCCGAACACTGTGGCCCACCCACAAATTCAGGCAGTGCTACCTGTTGCCATGGTATCCTCACCACGCCCTCCTCTTTAGCTAGCAAGCAACGGATAAAGGGTGTTCCGTGACGGCTCTGGTTGATCTCTTCCAGCCAAGCGCAACTGAAAATCCAAGAGTAGGAAGCTTCAGGGATTTCCGTCTCCTCGACTACTATTTCCTCTCCAGCCTCCTTTGTATCAAGGAGGCTGCAGACAACAAGGCGAGCTGATTGGTCACAATCTCCAGGTGCCACCTGGAGGTAACAGTCTCCTGGACAAAGGAGGGTGGAGTCGATGGGAGCAAGGTGGACAACAAGTTGGTCACACAAGCAGAGAGGCCAACCGCCAGAGAGGAAGAGTGTGCCAGAGAACTGAGACTGAAAAGAAGACAAGAACAATTAGAATGAAGGTCCTCAGTCATCCCCCCCCCCCTGACCCCCCCCCCCCCCACACACACACACACTCACACACAAGAACAAAGAATATGGACTTTTACATCCTGAAAGTAGCTTCAGAGGTTGTTCCCACTAAACGTAGTCTTCTGTACAAGAAGTCTTCTCGTATTAGTCTTCTCGTATTGCACAGGTTGTATTACTGCACTAAACCAGTTTATTCCATTTGATTGAATTTTTTTTTAATGATCAAAGCTTTACACCCCCAAGACCAAGCCCTGCAATAAAAAGAGCCTAAAAGTGCCTTCAGGCCAAAACTGACCATCAACCTTCTACAACACGTATGGTTCAGCTGGTGCCAACTACAACATACTGATTATGAAGGTATTTATGTTCATTTTTATTTGTTGTTCATTCAACCCCAACAGTATCTCTGAATTGACAGTAGACATCAATGCTGAACTAAACATGTGTGGTAGCTTTGGTAGCACAAAAAACATAAACAACAGCAAAAAACCCAAACACATTTTCCGCTCTTCACCATTACAAAATGGTTGGTTCAAACTGTATGATTCTGACCATAACTCTTAGAAAACGGCCATCAGGCATATTGGTTTGGGTGATAAATCAGTACAGGTCCAGTTTGGCCAATTTCAGTAGTCAATTTAACATTTCTTCTTTTCCAGATTACTGGCTTTTTGCCCCACTGGAGCTACACCTTTGTCCTAATATACAAATACCAGTGAGGGATTTTAGAGTCACTCACACACGCCACCTCCTGTACAGTGTCTAAGATGTACTTTGCTGGGATCATGAAGTCCAGGAGACATCGATGGGCATCTCCATGGTAACGACTGTCGATAAGTTGAAAAAGCTGGCTGAGAAGAGTCGGGGCAGTTGATTCAAAGGGAGGTACAGGACGGACAACAGGTTCTGGATCGACTCCTCTACAGAGTCAGGGTTCTGAAAACACAAAGGAAAAGACACTTAATGTCAACTCCTGTCCTCACTATCATGGATATACGTACCAGAGGATCACAGCATGAAACCTCATCTATACCTTAGAAACCCGTAGATGGCACCCAGGTGTCATGATGAGGGGTTGGACTTTGATATGTCTCAGTAAAAGTACAGTAAGATCAGAGGGATGTAAAGTAGCTCACTGAGAGTTGGACTGCTAATAATGAGACCTGGGTTCAGTTCTTGGTCACGTTACCCATCCCGTGTCCTTGGAGAAGACAGTTTGTGTGCACTAGCTCAGTCCAACCAGCAAGAAACGGGTACCAGCCTCATCTGGGGAAGTAACCTGTGATGGACTGGCACCCCGTCCTTCATGCTGTGGTATCTGTGGATAAGCCCCGTCACCAACGGACATCAGGGTCTACAGGTGGAAGACAATAAATTAAACCAGCTTTCACCTCCTGACCAGCTTAGCGAATAGCTAAAAAAAGCTTGACAAACATGCTGTGCCAATCATTAAACGTGTAGTCATTCATTTTGACAGCAAAAATCCACAGAGAGCACAGGCTGGTCTGAAGACCCACTCCTCTCCAGGTTTACGGTTTCACATTCCATTTGACCTGAACTCATGCTCCGTGACCTACTTTTAGGCACTGCTGTATTTAGCCATGCAGAGGCCACCACAGCAGACCTTCAGGGTTAACGTATGGACATGTGAGACACCGGCAGCAGACAGGTGGCAGCTCTAAGGGAATGCTGTCTTTTTTTCCCAGTTAGTTCACCAAAAACATATTTCTCTAATGATTTTGGGTTCTTTTGTAAGAGCTGGTCCATGTTCATTATATCTGAATCTTTATCTTCTGGGTGTGTCTGAATGTGGTTCCACAGAACCTCGCGCTTCCCAGCTGGAGTGACAAAAGACAGAATGTGAGGAGACGGAATGAGAGGAGGGCACTTCATGAATTTCATCCCCTCAAACCTGCACCGGCTCTGCTGTATGTTCTGGATATTTACCAGAAAACCCTTCAGAAGCCTTTAAAGATCTGAATAATTAGTGATGTCTGGAAACAATGCTTTCAGAAAATAATTTTTCTAATTCAGTCCTTTGCACATGTCCTTAAAAACAGAACTGCCAAGTAACACTGTTCATCCGCACTGTTTCATCCAGGGCATGTAATCATCTAAAAATGGACATCAGACGAAGCCCCTGAAGCTCCAGAAACATCAATACGAGTCAGAGCTTTGAGGTCAGTCCAGAACAAAGTGATGGTCACGATAATGTGGAGGAGGAGGAGGAAGAGGAGGAGGAGGCTGGTGAAAAGACGTGAGAGGAAATAAAGACGCAGACAAAAGCATCTAAAGAAGACGGTGAAGTTTCACATCATCCATTCATCAGTTTAAACTGAAGTTTTTTTAAGGCACATTTGCTTCATCAGCTCTTCTCCAGTTTCACTGACAACATCACTTTGCTGTTCTCTCGGTTGTCAGCATCATTTACTTATTCTCGGCGCTGGACCACCGCCGGCCAGGTGTCAGCTTTTAAACAAGCTGGTTAAACGCACACCTGAAATTAAATACATTTTTGATTAAAGTTGATTAAACTCCCACCTAAAATAAATGACCTTCATGACCCCAACACGTCGTTAAAACAGCAAAAAGTAATGCATTTTCACTACGTTTTTCTCGTCTGTTCCGTGTCTGCACTGTGACGACATCATCAGTGTGCACTGGTAGTGGAATCAAAGTTTATGTTGAAATGTGCTTTATTTTGAAATACTCTTGTGCAAGAAAACCGTAAGTGTTCCGAGACAATGGCTAGTTTTAGGAAGGTTAACGCGGAATTCTGCTGTGAAGGTTTTTATGATCCAGACATGAGAATCCAGCTTAATGCCAAATGGCAACAAATACAGGACAAAACAAACAAATAACCACCTGGAAAAGGTCTCTGTCTGATGCCCACAACTTTCCAACGGACTCACAGACCGCAGCTGGCCGGGAACACATTTAATGAATGAGAAAAGGAACAAAACGGATGCAAACAGGTGAGATATTTGTGATTTATTTTGTATTTGTGAAGAAATGCCATAGGTATTAAAGGCAACTGCGCTGCGGTGGTTTGAAATCATATTTGTCTAATAGATTACAAATTTGTTCATGTAAATGGTGAATCTCTTCACAGACTAAGTTAATTATGGAGTTCCACAAGGTTCTGTGCTAGGACCATTTTATTCACTTTATACATGCTTCCCTTAGGCAGTATTATTAGACGGTATTGCTTAAAATTTTCATTGTTACGCAGATGATACCCAGCTTTATCTATCCATGAAGCCAAGAGGACACACACCCAATTAGCTAAACTGCAGGATTGTCTTACAGACATAAAGACATGGATGACCTCTAATTTCCTGCTTTTAAACTCAGATAAAACTGAAGTTATTGTACTTGGCCCCACAAAGCTTAGAAAAATGGTGTCTAACCAGATCCTTACTCTGGATGGCATTACCCTGACCTCTAGTAATACTGTGAGAAATCTTGGAGTCATTTTTGATCAGGATATGTCATTCAAAGCGCATATTAAACAAATATGTAGGACTGCTTTTTTGCATTTACGCAATATCTCTAAAATCAGAAAGGTCTTGTCTCAGAGTGATGCTGAAAAACTAATTCATGCATTTATTTCCTCTAGGCTGGACTATTGTAATTCATTATTATCAGGTTGTCCTAAAAGTTCCCTAAAAAGCCTTCAGTTAATTCAAATGCTGCAGCTAGAGTACTGACGGGACTAGAAGGAGAGAGCATATCTCACCCATATTGGCCTCTCTTCATTGGCTTCCTGTTAATTCTAGAATAGAATTTAAAATTCTTCTTCTTACTTATAAGGTTTGAATAATCAGGTCCCATCTTATCTTAGGGACCTCGTAGTACCATATCACCCAATAGAGCGCTTCGTTCTCAGACAGGCAGGCTTACTTGTAGTTCCTAGGGTTTGTAAGAGTAGAATGGGAGGCAGAGCCTTCAGCTTTCAGGCTCCTCTCCTGTGGAACCAGCTCCCAATTCAGATCAGGGAGACAGACACCCTCTCTACTTTTAAGATTAGGCTTAAAACTTCCTTTTTTGCTAAAGCTTATAGTTAGGGCTGGATCAGGGTGACCCTGAACCATCCTTAGTTAGGCGGCTATAGACGTAGACTGCTGGGGGGTTCCCATGATGCACTGTTTCTTTCTCTTTTCACTCTGTATGCACCACTCTGCATTTAATCATTAGTGATCGATCTCTGCTCCCCTCCACAGCATGTCTTTTTCCTGGTTCTCTCCCTCAGCCCCAACCAGTCCCAGCATAAGACTGCCCCTCCCTGAGCCTGGTTCTGCTGGAGGTTTCTTCCTGTTAAAAGGGAGTTTTTCCGTCCCACTGTAGCCAAGTGCTTGCTCACAGGGGGTCGTTTTGACCGTTGGGGTTTTACATAATTATTGTATGGCCTTGCCTTACAATATAAAGCGCCTGGGGCAACTGTTTGTTGTGATTTGGCGCTATATAAAAAAAATTGATTGATTGATTGATTAAAATCAGACATTTTATTGAAATGGGTGGTCCCACAAACGTAATATTTGGCCGTGGTTATGTATCCGCCCACCCCCTCTTCACGCAGAATTTCATGCGTAAAGCCGTAATTCCCCGAGCACTCCAACACACGAATACGGGAACATAATGGGTATAAACTTACAGCCATCTTAAAGCAGCACAAACATCCTTTTCCCACTGAGCGTTCACGTTTTTCAAATAAATGAAGTTGCGCTCATCTGTGTACCCAAAACCAGATGCGTTCAGGCACAGTGTTGGCGCTTCTTCATAGTGAGGCAGCAGAAAGGGATTCCACCACGGATCACCAAAACTGGTCTAAAGGCGAGCCAATTTTTTCCTGCTATTTACACGGTGGAAGATTCAGATGTGCCTGACATAGGTGGGCGCACAACACGCACACACACGGGTGTGCACATTAGTGAATTTTACACTGCTTTCCTTCTTCTCCAGGTTCACCGGTGAGGATCACCAACACAGGTCGCATCACACGAGGGTCCTGATGAAGCACGAAGCCCACTGGCAGTCAGAGGAGGAGTTAGTGTCGCAGAACCGCCACTGCACCCAACTTCCCTAACTGCTTGTGTCCTTTGATGTTACACACAAGTCCTTTTCCTGGCCAGGAAATCATTCAGGTTCACCATCAGAAAACACAGCACACATTTCTCAAAGTAACGACATGCGACATAACGTGTGTTTATTAAAATGCATTTAATCAGCTGGTAATTGAGCCAATAATCCGTCCTCTGTCCTTGGCTTTCATTATAGTAAAACATTCTAAAGTTCTTGCACAAAGTACAAATAAAATGTAAAAATTCCAAGCCTCTGAAAGTTTTAAAATAAATGAACATGCAAGAACTAGAAGGAAAGACAAGGTACCACTCAAAAAAAAAAAAGGTTAAGAGTGTTGTAACATGAGTCATGTGTCCAAATGAAGCTCCAGCAGCTCAGTTTGTTTTTGTCTGCACACAAGGACACATTTAAATGATGACCTGCTCACAAACATGAGGCCAAGAAGCCACAAATGTCTGTTTTCTGACTTATTCGTGGGTCTGTGTCATGTGTTTGTGTCTTCATGGACGTATTTGTCCAGCAGTCAGCTGACGTGGACGCACACGGCTCTATATAAACCCCCGGACGTCTCTCACTCGCATTACTGTGGATAAGATGTCCCACTGTGGGCGCCGAGGACAGTTTGAGTGTCTCCACCCAGTATAATTATGACACAGAAATAGTCTTTGCACATTCTGGATGTGGAGTGGGCCCCCACGGAGTGGGGCTCCACCTGGAAAGCAACTAAATATTTAACAATAAAAAACCTTCATGTATGATCCTCGTTTTTAATGCAGCTGTGCTCATCGTTATGTTAATTAACTGTAACTTAATTAGACTATGTGACATCATTCACTTTAACATGCGAACAATCTACAAGAGATCAAACATCCCTTTATTTTAAAGAAAAATTAACTAAATAAAGAGTTCCGGCTTTTTCCTCTTCAAAGTAAAATGTACAGAAACATGACATTTTAGAATAGAATAGTCTTTATTGTCATTGTACGGGGGGGTGTAACCACAAAATTGGAGGTGCTCCTGCAGCGGTTGGTTGTTATCGGGGGTGGGGGGTGTTTATGGGAGTAAAGGTGTGTTTACACATAAGCAAGACGCGTTACGAATGTCATTTTTCTGTCATTCGTGACACATTCCTGACATTCTTATGTGACTTAACGCATCTGAATAGGTTTCTTAATAGTGCGTGTTGGTGCATGATATTCTTGATATTCGTGGAGCATGTTTTTGACTGTCAAAAAATCTTCCACGAATGTCACACACCACCCTCATTTCGTCTCACGTCGTGGAGGTCGCAACTGAGCGTATTGATCCGTCTTGATGAGTAGTGATCCTTAATAGAACGTGACAACGTTCGTAGTGGTTCCTGTGATGGTTCTTGGAGCCCAAACTGTCACGCATTATTACAAAGTGACACGGAAACTGTCAAGTTTTGACACGACTTGTAACGCAGCGTCACATTTCACTGCGCGCCACAACGAATAAGTTTTCTGTCACTTGCGCACAATTAAACTCAGCTCCAAATGTCGGTCCACAGTTCCTGCTGAAGCTCCTCAGGACGCTCCTGCAGGTGTTCCACCTGCTTCTTCTTCTTCTTCTTCTCGTGTGTGCATTCCCAGGTCTGCTGGGGGCTCCCCTACCATTCTGAGGGGGGGGCAGCACATTAGTGTTTTATCTTTTCCTCGATTTGTGTAAGAGCTTTTGCAGTTTCTCTTAATTTGGTTGTATCTTCTTCAAAGATATCCTCCGTTGTTACTTTCGGGCATTCTTGCCTATTGACTTGCTGGCATTCCTCTAGTATATGTTTTTGAGTTTCCTCCTCAGCATTGCAGAACCTACAGGATACATTGGCATATTTATTCCTATAGTTGCATTTTACTGCCAGCATTCTTGTTCTTGCCATCATGATGCTATGTACTTCCATCCTGTTTAGTTTGTCCAGGTAGGGTTTCCTTTTTTCCTACTTCCAATGTTTTTACGTTTTCAATGTAATGTTTTACCTTGATTTGATCTCTCCTTGTTCTTTGATATTCTTCTTTAGCTGTTCGCCTATTTTCCTTTTTATATCTCCTTTGCTTGTTTGATCCATTATCTGCAGTTTTTCCTTAATCCTGTTGACTTCCCTTTTCCATGGTTTACTATTGTTGTTGATTATTCTTTCATTAGGTCTGATCCTACTGTATTTATCCTTTTTTGGAAGTTGACCTTGTTTTTTTGTATTATATGGTCTATATCCCAGGTCTATATGCTGTTGTAACCGATGAGCAGGAGAATGAGTCTGAGCAACCAGAGGAGCGAGAGAAGACTCACGTGCTGCCCGACACCTCCTCCAGTCCGGCGGAGGAAGAAGCACGCGCACAATTAAACCCTGCTGCACCCCATTCAGTTTGATTGCTGACACCAAGTCGGCTAAAAGTCAAATTTCAGTGCTCTTCAGCGCGCTCCTGCAGGTGTTCCACTTGCTGCATGTGCCTGATGTTTGGGAAAATGCGCCAGATGAGAGCCGCATGAAGCCACACATCTGGCACTGTCCTCCTCCTCCTCTCTGCGCCACTCCATGGCACAGAGCCCAACTACGCATGCAGTCACAAAGTTCTTCTGAAAAACTGGAGCGATCTGAATTCGGTTGGATGAATATGGGTGTGTGTGTGGAGACAATTCACCTCGTTCACAACGTGACAGAACTTAACGATGCGCTGTTACGCGCAATAGAGCCTAACAACGCGGAACACTATTCTTGACCGTGCGTAATGGTTCCTGATAATTCTCCGGCAACATGTGCCATTAATGCGTGTGGTAACAGGTTGCAGCAGTTCCTGAGGACACCTGACGCCTCTGCCCCGAATAATCACATTCGTGATCAGCGGCCAAGAATGTGTACTTCGTGGCATTCGTGACTTGTCGTCGTTATGTGTAAACGCAGCATTAGTCTGTGGATGAGTGTGTGTGTGTCCATGGGTGTTTGCAGTATGCATGGCCCAGGAGAAGAAGCTGTTTGTCAGCCTGCTGGTGTGGGATTTTGTTGACCTGTAGCATCTCCCAGAGGGCAACAGGTCAAACAGGGGGTGGGCAGGGTGTGTGGGGTTTCCTGCGATACCTTGGTTCTTCTTAGGCAGCAGGATGTGGCGATGGTTTCCAGGCTGGATAGAGGGCAGCCGATAATCTTTTGGGCAGTGTTTATGACCCTCTGTACTGCCTTCCTGTCTTTGGCTGGAGAACCTGCGTACCACGCACCCAGACAGTATGTCAGTACACTCTCCACTGAGAAGTGATAGAAGACCAGCAGCAGCTTCATGTCCAGGTTATTCTTCCTGAGGTCATGCAGGAAGTGTAGCTGCCGCTGAGCCTTCTTAACCAGAGCCCTGATGTCTGTGGAGATGTGGGTGCCCAGAAAACTGGAGGTGGTGACAGTTTCCACCTGTTCTCCATTTATGAGGGTGGGGTGATAGTGGGGGAGTCCTGTCTGTTTTTCTTGAAGTCCATGATGAGTTCTTTTCTTTTATGAACATTCAGGGTCAGGTTGTTCTCTGAGCACCAGAGCGACAGTCTCTCCACCTCAGCCTTGTACGCTGTCTTGTGTGTTTTTTAAGAGCTGACGTAACATGTGAATTTCTCCACTGTGAGATCAATAAAGTCTTATCTTATTTTATCTAACCACTGTTGTATCATCCACATATTTTATAATGCAGTTGGTTGGTTGGGTGGGTTTGGAGAGCAGTCGTAGGTGTACAGGGCGTACATTGGAGGATTGAGAACACAACCTTGAGGGGAACCAGTGCTGAATGCGAGTGTGGAGGAGTGGTGGGGCCAAGTCTCACAGACGGGCCGACTTGTCAGGACGTTTTTAATCCAGTTACAGATGGAGAGCGCAATCTGTAATTTCAGTCGTTTGGTGATGAAAATGTCCAGTATGATGGTGCTTAAATGTAATGGAAAACATTAAAACTGGTTTAAACCTTTTATTCCAAAAATGTGAGTTTACAGGATGAGTCATTTTATTTTGTCATTATTTATCAAATACTTAAGGTTACGTGCACAAAGCTCACGTAGGTTACGTGCACAAAGCGCTTGAGAAAAATGCCATTTACACAAAGCACAGCTGAAACTTCAAAGGCCAAACCAGCCTCTCAGTCAGAAAAAAAAAAATCAATTTCCTGTGTTTATGTGGATTCAAATCCTCAACAATTATCTGATAAACACTTCAGATTCCTTACAGGATCCCATCAATGGCTTTAAATGGATTTCCTGTAGAAAAGGAGTTCATTGTGGGTTGTTTTTTTACTTTTTGGGTGGAGTTCTGAAGGAAAAAACATTTTTAAAACATAATAGTTGTTTTGATGGTAACATTTTATTTTGGAAAGGTTTTCTAGAAATGGTTGCCTAATTTTTGTAGTTCTTTACACCAAAATAAATACTTTTACAAATGGTAGAAAATACAATTTCAAAAGAAAGTAGAGCATGAACATATTTTACACTGAAACAGTCATCAAATCAAGAAAGAGAATATGAAATGCATAAGTAGAAAGCTCAAATGGGAGTTCAGACGTGCAGCAGACATCTGAACTCCCATCTGAGCTTTCTGCTTATGCATTTCATGTTCTCTTTCTTTTACTTGAGGAGCACAATTCTGCAGGAGCAGAGCGCACAATGCTGTGTCGCTTTCTCGCGCTCTCTGTCTGAGGATGTGCTGTGGTAGTTTTTTGATGTGCTCGTTGTGAGGAACTCATGATCATGGAGGAAATGTGACATCATACTTTCATTAACCTGCATTCTGCTCAGGTCCAGCTCACCCACAGCACATATATCTGTCTTTAAACCGGGAAAATCTTTCCCCTAAATGCCTTGTCTTGGAAATTTGATGACATCTGTCCATCAGAGCCAAAATGCAGGAGGATGGAGGAGGACGTATCAGTGCCAAATCAACATGGAGATCTACCTCGGATACGTTCCAAACCAAATAAACCAAATCAGAGGATGCACACCCCTGAAGTGCTGCTGGACATCGCCGCGTCACCGAGAAAAGGCTGGTCAAGTGCGTGGACAAGCGCTGCACATGCACCTCAGACAAGAGGACAAACGGATCATACGAGGTCTGTGATAAAAGTAACGGACATTATTTTTTTCAAAAACCATATGGATTTGAATCACGTGTGATTACATCAGACATGCTTGAACCCTCGTGGGCATGCAAGAGTTTTTTCACGCCTGTCGGTTAAGTCATTCGCCTGTGGGCAGTCTTTGAGTGAGGAGTCGCCCACCCTCTCATCGTTTTTTCATTGTTTAGGAATGGCTCAGAGACTGCTGCTTTGTTTGATAAAAATTTTTTCAAAAACTGTAAGGCACAACTGAGTGGACACCATTCGATAAATTCAGCTGGTTTTCGGTAAAAATTTTAACGGCTGATGAGAGATTTTGGTCTGGTAGTGTCGCTTTAAGGACGGTCCACGGCGCCTGACGGCGATCTGCGCTTCGAGGCGGCGTCATCTCGCCGTTTCAAGTTGAAAACTTCCACATTTCAGGCTCTGTTGACCCAGTAAGTCATCAGAGAACAGAGAACTTTCAGAAGAAGTCGGCATGAGGAGTTTATTCGGACATTCCATTGTTAACGGACATTTTGTAATGAAAGAACGTGCGGGCAGAGTCGCATGTCGGGCTGGACCTGACCGCGGGGGGGTCGCGACAGGAAAAACACCTCCGTTGGAAACCTTAACGGGCAAGTTGGAACATGCCCAAGCTATTAAACAATTTCTCAGTTACTCACTTGTTGAAAGCCATCAAAAGCCGCCTGAATTTTACAAATGGTTTTCAACACGGAGGTGTTTTTCCACGGAAACGACTCGGCGAATTTGCGCGCACGTCTTTCATTACAAAATGTCCTTAAACAGTGGAATGTCCACATAAAGTCCTCATGCCGGCCTGTTCTGAATCTTCTCTGTTCTCTCACGACGTCCTGGGTGAATTAAGCCTTAAATTAGGATGTTTTCAGGTCGAAACAGGCTGACGACGGCGCCTGGAAGCGCTGCGCGATGTCCCGCTCCGTGGGAAGTCCTTACAGTGACAGAAACACCCCATAATCTCTCATCAGCCGTTAAACTTTTCACCGAAAACCAACTTAATTTCTCGAATAGTGTCCACTCAGATATCCCTCACAGGTCCAGAAAAAATGTTGATAAAGCAACAGGCGCCGTCCGCAGCGGCTATTCAGACAAAGAGATTCCGACGGGCGGGGTGGAGCACTCCTCACTCAAGGCCTGCCCACAGGCGAATGACGTCACAGACACGCGTGAAAAAACTCACGCATGCGCACGAGGGTTCAAGCTTGTCTGACATAAAAACATATGAATCAAATCCATTTATTTTTTGAAAAAAATAAAAAGGACAGCTTTTTTCATCACAGACCTCGTATAAGTGGTGGATTATATACTGGACATGGAGTATAGGGCAGTAGACCCAACATTCTGCTAGTCGATGAATGCGCTGTATGTGCTTTGTTATTATTTTACAGTTTATTTTATTTTTTCATGTCCTTACTGGTTACTGTCTGGGAGTTTCCACAGTCTGGTCACAGCAGGATAATAAGAGCTGAACACTTTGTGTGCAAATATGTCATTCATCTTCAGCTGCGAGTGGACACTTCAGTGAGACACCAACAGAGACACTGTTGCGCGTTCGCATGTTTAGTCGCTAATTCAATTCTCCAACGGCTCTCCAACAGTCGCGCCCAGTGACACAGGACCCTTTGGTACCAGGTCTCTTCAGAACATCCTCGGGTACTGCTGGAATGACTTTACCTCAAATGAATGGTTAGTTAGCAGGACTACGATGATGAGTATTGTTTCCATGGTGAGGGAACATCAGCGATGACATCGGTCACGTGGTCTGTTTCTCTGTGCACAATCAGCGTCTCAGTGCTGAGGACCCTGCTGGCTGGAGAAGACCAACAAGATGTCCACATATCACCTGGATGTGACAAAAAGATCACTTTCATGAGATGGAGATGGACCAGGTGTTGTGTGGGCCACTGAAGAGGAGGTACTGCTGGCACACCACCAGAGGGCGCCCTGCCTGAAGTGTGGGCTTCAGGCACGAGAGGGCACAGCCGCCTCACAGGAGCAGCCAGGAGTGACAGCTATCACTCATCACCAGCTGTCACTCATCACCACTTCACCATCCACAATAAAAGCTGGGCAGCAACTCTACCTCCCTGCCGAGATATCATTCTACCCATCAGCAGTACCAGGTCTGACAGCTGGAGATGGTGGCCACCTGGGGATTCGGGACTTGGCGGCTCCAGTGTGCTCCAGATCCGTTGGCAGTGGAAATCGTGTGGGACCCGGCTCTTCTCTGGACAGACGTCTTCTATCCTCGAACCTGCCCACACGTCATCCTTGTATATTGACTGAATTCTAAGTCTGTGATTGCCTGTATTCCGTTGTGCACATTCACAACAGTAAATTGTTATCTTTTGGTTCATCCATTGTCCGTTCACTTACGCCCCCAGTTGAGGGTCCGTGTCACTACACTTTCCCAACAGGATATCTCGGCCAACGTCATGGATCCCGAGGGGTGTCAACCATCGAGTGAACCGCCAATGGAGACGCCGGGTGCACAGGCGCCGGCAGGAGGCATATTAGGTGAGCTGCAGCAAATCTTAACCACCTTCACTGCTCGGTTGGATTTGGTAACCGAGCAGAATGTTATACTCAATCGGAGGATGGAGGCTCTCACCGCCCAGGTGGAAGCGCACACACTGGGCGCTGCTGCAGCACCTCCTCCTGCTGCCGAGCACTGAATACAGATATTCCAGTGGTGGTTCAACGAACCCCCCCTCCCCATCCCCTGAAGCATACATAAGCCCTCCGGAGCCGTACGGAGGTTGTGTCGAGACGTGCGCGGACTTCCTGATGCAGTGTTCGCTCATCTTTGCACAACGTCACGTTATGTACGCGTCAGATGCCAGCCGGGTAGCTTATGTTATAAACTTACTCCGAGGAGAGGCACCCGCCTGGGCTACGGCGCTCTGGGAGCAGAATTCACGGCTCCTAACAACATATGCTGGGTTTGTGCGGGAGTTTAAACAAGTGTTTGATTACCCCAATAGAGGCGAGACCGCTTCAACTGCGCTGCTGTCAATGAGACAGGGGCGTCGGAGTGCAGCCGATTATGCAGTCGACTTCCGCATCGCGGCAGCGAGGTCCGGCTGGAATACTGTTGCGCTCCGCGCCGCCTTCATAAACGGACTGTCTCTGGTCCTGAAGGAGCATCTGTTGGCTAAGAATGAGCCGTGGGATTTTGACGGGCTTGTCGATCTGGTCATACGGTTAGACAAATAGTTAGAGGAACATCGTCGGGAGCGGGGCAAAGGGCGTGGCTGGGCGCAAGCTGTCCCTCTTCCTTCCGGGTCCGAAAGGTTGCCGCCGTCCCCACGCTCCACAGTCGGAGAGCTCCGTGTGGCGACAGCTCCCCCTGCTGACGAAGCTATGGACACGAGCAGGGCCAAAGTAAAATCCAATGACAGACAACGGAGACTGGCCCGCGGAGAATGTTTTTTCTGTGGCTCGAGTGAGCACATCCAGAAAAACTGCCCCAAGCGGTTAAACTACAATGCCCGCCCCTAGAGACTGGGCTAAGGGTGGGCCATAACATTCACGCGGGGAAAACCCCGAGATCCACACGCATCCCAGTTACGATCCTGAATGGGGATCTAACCCTTCACGCCCCAGCACTGGTGGACACGTGGTCGGAAGGGAATCTGATGGATAGCAGATGGGCAAGGGAGGTCGGGTTTCCTCTAGTGGCTCTACCTTCCCCATTGAAGGTACGGGCACTAGATGGCACCCTTCTCCCAGTAATCACACACCAGACACAGCCCGTGACATTGGTTGTGTCTGGGAATCACAGGGAGGAGATTGTGTTTTACGTAACACCTTCTACCTCCTGAGTGATTTTGGGATTTCCATGGATGGTCAAGCACAATCCCCGGATAGATTGGCCGTCTGGGGTTGTGAAGCAGTGGAGCGAAACCTGCCACCGGGAATGCTTAGGATCCTCGGTTCCACCCGGTGTGGCAGCTAACGAGGAGGTTAAAGTCCCCCCAATCTGACGGCAGTGCCTGAGGAGTACCACGATCTTGCTGACATTTTCAGCAAAGATCTGGCACTCATTCTTCCCCCACACCGTCCATACGATTGCGCCATTGATTTGGTCCCGGGCGTTGAGTACCCGTCCAGGAGGCTGTAGAACCTCTCACGTCCTGAGCGCGAATCAGTGAAGACCTACATCCGGGACTCTTTAGCTGCCGGGCTGATCCGGAACTCCACCTCCCCGATGGGTGCAGGTTTCTTTTTTGTGGGCAAGAAAGACGGCGGACTCCGTTCATGCATTGATTACAGAGGGCTGAACGAGATTACGGTTTGCAACCGATACCCGTTGCCCCTGTTGGATTCAGTGTTCACGCCCCTGCATGGAGCCAAAATCTTCACAAAGCTGGATCTTAGAAATGCGTACCACCTGGTTCGGATCCGGAAGGGAGGCGAATGGAAGACGGCATTTAACACCCCATTAGGTCACTTTGAGTACCTGGTCATGCCGTTCGGCCTCACTAACACCCCTGCGACGTTCCAAGCTTTGGTAAATGACGTCTTGCGGGACTTCCTGCATCAGTTCGTCTTCATATATCTGGACTACATTCTCATCTTCACCCCGGATCCTGAGACTCATGTAAAGCATGTACGTCAGGTCCTGCAGCGGTTGTTGGAGAACCGGCTGTTTGTGAAGGGCGAGAAGTGCGAGTTCCACCGCACTTCTTTGTCCTTCCTGGGGTTTATAATCTCCTCCAACTCCGTCGCCCCTGATCCGGCCAAGGTTGCGGCGGTGAGAGATTGGCCCCAACCGACAAGCCGTAGGAAGCTGCAACAGTTCCTCGGCTTTGCAAATTTCTACAGGAGGTTCATTAAGAGCTACAGTCAGGTGGTTAGTCCCCTGACAGCCCTGACCTCCTCTAAAGTCCCCTTCACCTGGTCGGATCGGTGCGAGGCCGCGTTTAGGGAGTTGAAACGCTGGTTTTTCGACTGCACCAGCTCTGGTGCAGCCCGATCCTAGCCACCAGTTTATAGTTGAAGTGGACGCCTCTGACTCAGGGATAGGAGCTGTGCTGTCCCAGAGCAGGGAGTCCGATAAGGTTCTCCACCCTTGTGCCTCACAGGCACAAGGGTGACCCCGCAGGTTGACCCCGGCAGAAAGGAACTATGACGTCGGCAATCGGGAACTCCTAGCGGTGAAAGAGGCTCTTGAGGAGTGGAGACACCTGTTGGAGGGAGCTGCGGTGCCGTTCACGGTTTTCACGGACCATCAGAACCTGGAGTACATCCGGACTGCCAAGCGTCTGAACCCCAGGCAAGCCCGCTGGTCACTGTTCTTCGGGCATTTTGACTTCCAGATCACCTAGAACCAACGATCTGATGCCCTGTCCCGGGTCCACGAAGAGGAAGTCAAAACCGAGCTGTCAGATCCACCGGATCCTATCATCCCCGAGTCCACTATCGTGGCCACCCTCACCTGGGACGTGGAGACGACCATCCGGGAGGCCCTAGGACGGAACACGGACCTGGGGACTGGCCCGAAGAACCGTCTTTACGTCCCTCCAGAAGCCAGAGCTGCAGCCCTAGACTTCTGTCATGGTTCAAAGCTCTCCTGCCACCCAGAGGTGCGAAGAACCATTGCGGTGGTCTGGCAGCACTTCTGGTGAGCGTCCATGGAGGCTGACGTCCGGGAGTACGTCCAGGCCTGTACCAACTGTGCCAGAGGCAAGGCTGACCATAAAAGGACCCAGGGACTCCTCCAGCTGCTTCCGGTGCCTCATCACCCCTGGTCACACATCGGCATGGACTTTGTCACGGGTCTCCCGCCATCCCAGAGCATGATGACCATCCTCACGATAGTGGACCGATTCTCCAAGGCGGCCCACTTTGTGGCCCTCCCGAAGCTCCCAACAGCCCAGGAGCATGGGATACCAACTGACATTGTCTCGGATCATGGTCCTCAGTTCTCCTCTCAAGTCTGGAGGAGTTTCTGCAGAGAACTGGGGGCCACCGTGAGCCTCTCGTCCGGGTATCACCCACAGACAAACAGACAGGCAGAGCGGGCGAACCAGGAGCTGGAACAGGCCCTCTGCTGCATGACCTCCATGCACCCGGCGGCCTGGAGTGATCATCTGGCCTGGATCGAGTACGCTCATAACAGCCAAGTATCCTCTGCTAGCGGCCTCTCCCCATTTGAGGTATGTTTGGGGTACCAGCCCCCATTGTTCCCAATGGTGGAGGGAGAGGTGCCCCCTCGGTCCAGGCCCACCTACAAAGATGCCGTCGGGTGTGGCGCACCGCCCGCTCTGCCCTGCTGAAGGCCCGGACGAGGGCCAAGACCCATGCAGACCGCCGGCGTTCCCCAGCCCCTGCATATCAGCCCGGGCAGGAGGTTGGCTTTCAACAAAGGACATCCCCTTACAAGTGGACTCCCCTAAGTTGAAGGACCGGTACATTGGACCATTCAAGATCCTCAAGATCCTCAGCCCTGCCACAGTGAAGCTACGGCTCCCAGCTTCACTGCGGATCCACCCGGTATTTCATGTCTCACGGATCAAACCACGCCACACCTCACCCCTCTGCACCCCCAGACCGGCGCCGCCTCCTGCCCGGATCATCGACGGGGAGCCTGCGTGGACAGTACGCCGGCTCCTGGACGTCCGTCGTAAGGGCCAGGGGTTCCAGTATTTGGTGGACTGGGAGGGGTATGGACCCGAAGAACACTCCTGGGTGAAGAGGAGCTTCATCCTGGGTCCGGCCCTCCTGGCCGACTTCTACACTCGTCATCCCGACAAGCCTGGTCGGGCACCAGGAGGCGCCCGTTGGGGGGGGGGGGTCCTGTTGTGTGTTTACCATCCCAAAGATGTATCGTTATCTTTGGCTGCTTTCAGTGATGCCGGTATTTGGTTAGACTCTTTCTCTCCGGTTGTTCTGTCTGAGTTATTTTCATTGGTTGCTTCGTCCAACCATCGGCATGTTTATTGGACCCCATTCCTGCCAGGCTGCTCAAGGAAGTCCTACCATTATTTAATGCTTCAATCTTAAATATGATCAATCTATCTTTGTTAGTTGGTTATGTACCACAGGCCTTTAAGGTGGCAGTAATTAAACCATTACTTAAAAAGCCATCACTTGACCCAGCTATCTTAGCTAATTATAGGCCAATTTCCAACCTTCCTTTTCTCTCAAAGATTCTTGAGAGGGTAGTTGTAAAACAGCTAACTGATCACCTGCAGAGGAATGGTCTATTTGAAGAGTTTCAGTCAGGTTTAGAATTCATCATAGTACAGAAACAGCATTAGTGAAGGTTACAATGATCTTCTTATGGCTTCGGACAGTGGACTTATCTCTGTGCTTGTTCTGTTGGACCTCAGTGCTGCTTTTGATACTGTTGACCATAAAATTTATTACAGAGATTAGAGCATGTCATAGGTATTAAAGGCACTGCGCTGCGGTGGTTTGAATCATATTTGTCTAATAGATTACAGTTTGTTCATGTAAATGGGGAATCTTCTTCACAGACTAAAGTTAATTATGGAGTTCCACAAGGTTCTGTGCTAGGACCAATTTTATTCACTTATACATGCTTCCCTTAGGCAGTATTATTAGACGGTATTGCTTAAATTTTCATTGTTACGCAGATGATACCCAGCTTTATCTATCCATGAAGCCAGAGGATACACACCAATTAGCTAAACTGCAGGATTGTCTTACAGTCATAAAGACATGAATGACCTCTAATTTCCTGCTTTTAAACTCAGATAAAACTGAAGTTATTGTACTTGGCCCCACAAATCTTAGAAGCATGGTGTCTAACCAGATCGTTACTCTGGATGGCATTTCCCTGATCTCTAGTAATACTGTGAGAAATCTTGGAGTCATTTTTGATCAGGATATGTCATTCAAAGCGCATATTAAACAAATATGTAGGACTGCCTTTTTGCATTTACGCAATATCTCTAAAATCAGAAAGGTCTTGTCTCAGAGTGATGCTGAAAAACTAATTCATGCATTTATTTCCTCTAGGCTGGACTATTGTAATTCATTATTATCAGGTTGTCCTAAAGTTCCCTAAAAAGCCTTCAGTTGGTTCAGAATGCTGCAGCTAGAGTACTGACGGGGACTAGCAGGAGTACCAGGTCTGACAGCTGGAGACGGTGGCCACCTGGGGATTTGGGACTTGGCGGCTCCAGTGTGCTCCAGATCCGTTGGCAGTGGAAATCGTGTGGGACCTGGCTCTTCTCTGGACAGACGTCTTCTATCCTCAAGCCTGCCCACACGTCATCCTTGTATGTTGACTGAATTCTAAGTCTGTGATTGCCTGTATTCCGTTGTGCACATTCACAACAGTAAATTGTTATCTTTTGGTTCATCCATTGTCCGTTCATTTTCGCCCCCTGTTGTGGGTCCATGTCACTACACTTTCCCAACACCGGGTGTCTGTCTGGGTGGTTGCCATCCAGGACCCAAGATGTTTTTGTAATGTGGTTGATGTGGCACCAGTACATGCTCCCAGATGTGTAAACTGTAACCATCAGGTAGAAACTTCAGATATACAGGAACAAGTTTAGGTTTAAGGCCCCATATAATTGTAGTGTATAGTATGAAGTGTTTGATATATTTTGTAATGAAGTATATCAACAGAAATTCTAATTCAAAATGTATGAACATCCTTGTTCCATCTATAAATACTATTAATTTAGCAATTTAGGGAAACTTTCACCAAGGCTGAGAAATTATCCCATTATCATCTCATCATCATAAAACAAGATTAGAAATCTTACAGGCCACTGTTGAATGTCAGCCTGTTTAAAAAAGTAAAAATAATAACTAAATATACACCTATGACAGAATGGTAAATAAATATTTAACATATTTAAGAAGAACAAAGGGATTTTCAAATAAAAATAACATGGAAAAACTCTTGTGAAGTCTCATATTTGAGACAAATTGAGTGAACATCGATCACAAGATCAAATTCAAAACTTCATTTCCAGTTTGAGTTCAGCATCAGCGGGACGTTTAGATTCCACCAAAAGCCTAAAAATAAAGAACTGTGTGCACTATTTAGTATAAGAACACATCTGGACGTATTTCCAGTCTGCTGAGCTGCTGGATTAGCCTCTAAATGTGACTTCAGCTCTCTGGACACAGGGACTCCTGTTGTTGATCAGATCACCACCAACGCAGGGCAAGAACAACACAACCGATGTGGAGCTGCAGATTCTCCCGAGAAAGCCGTAACGGTGACGAAGCAAATGTTGCAGATACTCCAAAACTATTCAGAACATCTCGACAAATCTATCGGGAATTGAACCCATGACCTTCTCACTGTGAGGCAACAGTGCTAACCACTAAGCCACCGTGCTGCCCATAATATAATGTAGTGTAATATAATATAATATAATGTAATATAATATAATGTAAGTTGGGACGTTGTGTAAAATGTAAATAAAAACAATATCAAATCAAATCAATTTCATTTATATAGCGCCAAATCACAACAAACAGTTGCCCAAGGCGCTTCATATTGCAAGGCAAAGCCATACAATAATTACAGAAAAACCCCAACTGTCAAAACGACCCCCATGTGAGCAAGCACTTGGCGACAGTGGGAAGGAAAAACTCCCTTTTAACAGGAAGAAACCTCCAGCAGAACCAGGCTCAGGGAGGGGCAGTCTTCTGCTGGGACTGGTTGGGGCTGAGGGAGAGAACCAGGAAAAAGACATGCTGTGGAGGGGAGCAGAGATCAATGATTCGATGAATACAATGATTGCGTGTTGTTGGAAGAAAAGGTGATGTAACACAGTGGTAAATATACCACTGTCCCAGCTTTTTTTTTAAACGTGTTGCAGGCATCCATTTCAAAATGAGCAAATATTTGCACAAAAACAATAAAGTTTATTAATTTGAACAGTAAATATCTTGTCTTTGTGGTGTATTCAATTGAATATAGGTTGAAGAGGATTTGCAAATCATTATATTCTGTTCTGTTCTTATTTACATTTTACACAGCGTCCCAACTTCACTGGAATTTGGGTTGTAATATAATATAATATAATATACTCAACAAAAATATAAACGCAACACTTTTGGTTTTGCTCCCATTTTGTATGAGATGAACTCAAAGATCTAAAACCTTTTCCACATACACAATATCACCACCAATATTCCCTCAAATATTGTTCACAAACCAGTCAAAATCTGTGATAGTGAGCACTTCTCCTTTGCTGAGATAATCCATCCCACCTCACAGGTGTGCCATATCAAGATGCTGATTAGACACCATGATTAGTGCACAGGTGTGCCTTAGACTGCCCACAATAAAAGGCCACTCTGAAAGGTGCAGTTTTGTTTTATTGGGGGGGGGGATACCAGTCAGTATCTGGTGTGACCACCATTTGCCTCATGCAGTGCAACACATCTCCTTCGCATCATCCGTAAAGAGAACACCTCTCCAACGTGCCAAATGCCAGCGAATGTCAGCATTTGCCCACTCAAGTTGGTTACGACGACGAACTGGATTCAGGTCAAGACCCCGATGAGGACGACGAGCATGCAGATGAGCTTCCCAGAGACGGTTTCTGACAGTTTGTGCAGAAATTCTTTGGTTATGCAAACCGATTGTTTCAGCAGCTGTCCGAGTGGCTGGTCTCAGACGATCTTGGAGGTGAACATGCTGGATGTGGAGGTCCTGGGCTGGTGTGGTTACACGTGGTCTGCGGTTGTGAGGCTGGTTGGATGTACTGCCAAATTCTCTGAAACGACTTTGGAGAGGGCTTATGGTAGAGAAATGAACATTCAATACACGAGCAACAGCTCTGGTTGACATTCCTGCTGTCAGCATGTCAATTGCACGCTCCCTCAAATCTTGCGACATCTGTGGCATTGTGCTGTGTGATAAAACTGCACCTTTCAGAGTGGCCTTTTATTGTGGGCAGTCTAAGGCACACCTGTGCACTAATCATAGTGTCTAATCAGCATCTTGATATGGCACACCTGTGAGGTGGGATGGATTATCTCAGCAAAGGAGAAGTGCTCACTATCACAGATTTAGACTGGTTTGTGAACAATATTTGAGGGAAATGGTGATATTGTGTATGTGGAAAAAGTTTTAGATCTTTGAGTTCATCTCATACAAAATGGGAGCAAAACCAAAAGTGTTGCATTTATATTTTTGTTGAGTGTATAATGTAATGTAATAATATAATGGTGCCACACAACAACAAACAGGCACGTGAACGCCCACGTGCACACAAATGAGTGCAAGTCGACCTGCAATTTATAACATGTTTGTACAAAAACAACAACTCTGTCTGGTGTAATCGAGCAGCCAAACCACCGCAAACAACCAAAGTGGCACCTGCAGGCTGAGCAGGAGCAGAAAACAACCATCAAAAACTTGACAAACCCACCAAAAAAAAAAAAAAAAAAAACCTGTATAACTTCAAGATTCCTTTGTCATTTTTATGTGTCGCATAAAAATGAAACTGTTTCACACATTCACCAGTTAGTCAGTAATTCAGTGCAAAAAAAAAGCCTTTGAAATGACAAATTAACAAATAAAAGTAATTTAAAGAATATACATTTAAGGTCTGTGATGTTGCACATCTTGTCTTTCTGCCTGAGCAGAAGGACCTCCGGAGATGAACCTGAACAGGTTGACCTCAGAGGTCAGCAGACGGTATATTTATCAGCTTCAGAGGGATGAGCAGGTCGCAGCCCGCTCGGGCAAACAGTCATCAGGAGCAAGAGGCAGCCAGCGCTGCATTTAGGTCATCAGGAACACCTCAGAAGCTCAGAACAACCACAAACCATCACCTGGAGTCAGTAATTACAGGTGAAAATATCGACTAGAAAAACAACGCAACATCCACACATCACAACAAGAACAGGGAAGGAAGTCTTATCTGCATCCATCAGTCAGATTGTTACTTAAAAATACAATTTTAATGACAAGTTAAAACGTTCAAATTCAGAGTCACAACTTTGTGACAAATGTGTGAAAAAAAATTCATTAATGAAGGTACTTCTTAGTGTTTGTTGTTTTCTAAGGTAAAACTACCTGCTCTTTCAGATTTTAGCACTTAGAAATGTCTTAATATGACCTAAGTGCTAGCTGTTTGTGTTTTCAATAAAAATGCCCATAAAATAGGCATTTTTCTGTGACAATATTTTTATGTTGTGATTTTTTTTCAAGCAATAGACTAGCTGAGTGACAATTTTTTGGCAAAATCTTATGCTTTAGGTAAGCTATGATACTTATTTGACTGTGGTGTTTTTTTAAAAGCTATATTTACAAACTGCATACCAAATTATTCAGTGGGTCCTGTGCAATCCACGGATACCTTACCATAAGTAATATAACTGTAGTTAAGAAAAAGTCTTTCTCAACCCATACCCCTTAAATTTAAGTCGTTTAAAAAAAATATATATGATGTTGCAAAAAAAAAAAAAAATCTCATTCCTTCAATTTTGAAACTAGACTCCTAAAACCTTAACTGGTTTCATATATATATATATATATATATATATATATATATTTATATATATATATAGTGCATCCAGAAACTATTCACAGCGCTTCACAGAAACATTTCTGCTGCTTTGAAGGTCCCGATGAGCACAGTGGCCTCCATCATCTGTGGCCTTTTATTGTGGGCAGTCTAAGGCACACCTGTGCACTAATCATGGTGTCTAATCAGCATCTTGGTATGGCACACCTGTGAGGTGGGATGGATTATCTCAGCAAAGGAGAAGTGCTCACTATCACAGATTTAGACTGGTTTGTGAACAATATTTGAGGGAAATGGTGATATTGTGTATGTGGAAAAAGTTTTAGATCTTTCAGTTCATCTCATACAAAATGGGAGCAAAACCAAAAGTGTTGCGTTTATATTTTTGTTGAGTGTAGATCACATGGGCGCTTCCCTCAACCTGTGCAAGGGTTAGCGGGAAGGACACAGTGACAGCCAGTCAGAGTCAAGAAAGGCAGCGTGATGTCAGCTGGTTGCTCGCTTGAACAAAATAAACCAAGATGGTGGAAAAACGCTCTGAAACATCTTATTTCTGTATAAATCTAATGTGTTCCTGGTTAAAACAAAACAAAAATAATAAACATTTTCTTACATGGACTTTGAGAACTGATTTTGGGTCATTTTGTGGTGCTGAATCTGAATCCGAGCTCAAATGTCCTCCATCACATCACGTTTTTTTTTGCAATCTCCATGTTCCATATTGATGGATTACACAGTTCATTCACTCAGTTTGAGGCCACTAATCGCCCAAATGCAGATTCAAAAGCAAAGTTTTTAAACCGGGATCATGAAATGTGAACAAGATATAAGAATATCATTTATGACTCTGAAGAGGTGTGACAGACTGCAGCTTCTGGTCCAGTGTTTGATATGAGAAATCTGTTTTCATATCTCAAAAATGTGATGTGATTGACAAAAACTAACACCAGATTCAGATTCAGCCCCCAAATTACCCAAAAACATGTGTTGACCAGCACTTTTAAATCTAAAAGCTCTGTTATTGTAACCAGATAAAACCACTGAAGTGATTTACAGACATCTCACAGATGCCAGCGTGCACGACCCAGGAACGCCCATCATGCATGTGGGTCAAGTCAAAGGTCATCTCAAAGCCTTGTGCATGTGCACAGGCTTCCCCCTGCACGACAGGGTGAGAAGAAAAAGGCGATGTTCATTGTGTTTGGATTTCAGCAGAAACAACATTTTATCTGTTCAGTGACATTTGAACGACTGCACAGCTTTAAAGCATGGATCAGCTCTGATCACCTTCTTAAGTTCTTCATCCCGGGAATATAACAGAAATCAAAAATAAAGGGAATTTATATTCACACAAGTTCACTGTTATGGCATGAATGATCAGTTCAAGACTTAAAATATCCAGTTTTCTGCATTGAATTATTAACTGCAGATCTTCACGTTGTTAATTCTAAAAATGGTTGCAGCACAGCCGATACAAAACTACACAACAAAATACACAAAACTACACAGAGGACAACAGCAACAAGAACAACAACAGACAACAAAAGTAACAACAAAAACAAGAACAGCAACAACAAGAACAACAACAATGGCAAGAGCAACAACAAGAACAACAACAAAAAACAAGAATAAAACCACAACGGCAACTGCAACAACAAAAATAACGGCAACAACAACTGCAACAGTAACAACAAGAACAACAACAATAGCAACAACTAAAACAACAGCAACATGGACGAGCAGACTCCTGCACATTACCATCTTCTTCTTCTTCTGTGTGTGTCACTGACGACCATCACAGCAACAATCCCAGAGGGAGACGAGCGGCTGTGGACCAGAAGCATCTCCATTCTACACAGACGAGGGGCTGAACAGGACCTCGAGGCAGTGGGACTCACTCAGGCTCAGGCTGGAGTCCGTCTTCCTCCCTCTCTGTGACTGACTGTCCTCTCTCGCCTGTCAGGAGCAGAGTGACCAAATATGTGGAGAAGTGAGAGAGTCAGAGGGAGAGCACAAGAGGGAGGAGGAGACAAAGTGTCTCATGGTCAGTCTTCCATCATTTTTACTTCCACTGAGGTGGTTTTCTTTCTGAGCTTGTTGAAAAATGAATGATTTCAGTTTAACCCAACAGCTCTGGAAGAGGTTGCGTCAGATCAGGGATTACACTGGTGCAGTGGGCTGCTTTGGGTCCATCACCATCTACCTGCTGCACCCAGGTGATATGTGGGCGTGTCCTTGGCGTTTCCCAGCTGCTGGAGTCTTCAGCGCTGATGCACGTGCACGCTGGATCATGAGCCACGTGGTGTAGCATCATGAAGTTCCCTCACAGTGGACAGAAGACACCTCCCCCGAGTCCCTGTGCAGTAAATGAGTACTCACTGACACGACGTGGTCTCACAGAGATCTGGTGCACGTGTCTCCTATAATAAATGTGTTTTTAAATACATACAGTGCATCCAGAACGTATTCACAGTGCTTCACTGTTTACACTTTATGTTACAACTTTATTTCAAAATATAATCTCTCCAGCGTGTCCTGGTTCTTCCCCGGCGCCTCCTCCCAGTTTCATGTACCTGGAGGACCTCCTTAGGGAGACGGTCAGAGGACATCCTCAGCAGACGTCTGAACCACCTCAACTGGCTCTGTTCGATGTAAAGAAGTAGCAGCTCTACTCTGAATCTTGGATAACTTCTCACCCTGTCCAGGAATGTCAGCACAGATACCCGACACATAGATTTCATTTCTGCCACTTGCATCTGTAATCTTATTCTTTCAGTAATCACCCAAAGTTCATGACCACAGTGTTGGGAAAGTGTAGGAACACGGACCCACAACAGGGGGCGCAAATGAACGGACAATGGAGAAAGTCAAATCACAAAGTTTTACTGTTGTGAATTCACACAACAAACAGATTACAAATACAGCAGTAACCGAATTCCAAAGGTGTCGTGTGGGCAGGCTCGACGATAGGAGACGTCTGTCCGAGTCGAACCGGAACCACCCGATTTCCTCTGCCACCGAACCCCGGGGATACTGGAGCCGCCAAGTCCCGAACCCCAGGTGGCCACTGCCTCCGCTCGTCGGATCCGGTACTGCTGGCAAGGAACAGAAACAGTCAGGTGTGGGTGCGGCTGCACCCAGCAACACACGGGGTGGAAACACCACCTCCACCTCTTGTCAGGAAAATACAGGTGAGTGCAGGAATGTGAGTACTTATCCAAAATACAGTCTCCTGCTGTCTCTTCTCTTTCTGTGTAAAGGCAAAAAGTATTCAATGGTCAAAAGATGATCTGTTTGGCTGGATACGTTACCTCCTTGGTAGAGCGATATCTCGGCAATGAGGTGGAGATGCCGTCCTGCTGATATACCTCCCTGTTGATTGATATCAGCTGTCTCGTCTCAGGTGAGGGCGCTCCTGTGAGGCGGCAGCGCCCTCTGGTGCCTGGAGCCCGCACTCCAGACAGGGCGCCCTCTGGTGGTGGTGGGCCAGCAGTACCTCCTCTTCAGCGGCCCACACAACACACAGGTGAGGACAGGAGCATGAATCGACTGGTATATTAAGAGCCTCGCCTTCCGGCTCAGCTCTTTCTTCACCACCAGGGGTGTCAGACTGGGGGGCTAAAGGGTACTATGTACCCAGGGCCCAGAGCATGGGGGGGAGCACAAAAAACTGGCATTAAATACATTTTTGTGTTGCATGTCTTTAATGTTCATACAATTCATGTTGTAAAAGGATATAATTTGAATGTATAAATGTTGTGAAACATAATTCTGCTCTAACAATAATATTGAAAGATCTCTGAGGGCCCTTCCCAACCCTGCACAGTTGTACAATGGTTTAGTCCAGGCGCACAGGCGGCATGCTGCCCCACAGACACACATCCCACACGGGATCTCACAGAAAGTGGAGGTGTTCAGTAGAGCTGAAACAACTAATTGATTTAATCGATTATTAGAATAGTTGTCAAATAATTTAGTCATCGATTAGTTGTTAAATAACTTTGTTTTACCGCAAATGTTTAATTTCTTCCATATAAATCAACCGTTTCTACAGCACGGCTTTGCTTTGAACCTTGAACCAATCGAAGCAATGATTCGCAGATCGAAGCAGTGCTTCAACTGCTGCTATGTTGATTCATTCATTTTTTTTATTTCACTTTATCTTAATTTTTCCCCATTAAAACCCAAAGAGCATATGTCTGTGAGTAATATTTACCTTTTTATGTTAATCTGACCTGTTAAAAGAGTTTCAGTCAGGTTTCAGAAGTCATCATAGTAGAGAAACAGCATTAGTGAAGGTTACAAATGATCTTCTTATGGCCTCAGACAGTGGACTCATCTCTCGTCCTGTTAGACCTCAGTGCAGCTTTTGATACTGTTGACCATAAAATTTTATTACAGAGATTAGAACATGCCATAGGTATTAAAGGCACTGCGCTGCAGTGGTTTGAATCATATTTATCTAATAGATTACAATTTTTTCATGTAAGTGGGGAGTCTTCTTCACGGACTAAGGTTAATTATGGAGTTCCACAAGGTTCTGTGCTAGGACCGATTTTATTCACTTTACGAGGTCTGTGAGAAAAGTATCCGTCCTTTTTATTTTATGCAAAAAATATATGGATTTGATTCATATGTTTTTACGTCAGCCAAGCTTGAACCTTCGTGCGCATGCGTGAGTTTTTTCACGCCTGTCGGTTGCGTCATTCACCTGTGGGCAGGCTTTGAGTGAGCACTGGTCCACCCCTCTCGTCGTTTTTTCATTGCGAGGAAATGGCGGAATGATTTGGGCTTTGTTCCATCAGAATTTTTTCAGAAACTGTTAGAGACAGGCAGCTGGAAACCATTCGGAAAATTCAGATGGCTTTCGGTGAAAATTTTAATGGGCTTCACAGAGATTAAGGAGTGTTACTACTGCTTTAAGGACGGCCCACAATGGCGCACGGCGCGCCGCGCTCCGAGCCGAGATCGACAGGCAGAAACGACCATTTCATTTCTAAACGGATCGCTGTATGGATCCGGGACCATTGTGTGAAATTTCTCTGGTTATCACAAGAGCTGGACATCAGCCATTTTCCGGCAGATTTCACTTTTAACAAGAGATTTTGTCATGGAAAGCCGCGCGGAGGCTTCGCGCGTCACGGCGGATTCACTGATGGAGCGAGACAAAGAACGCCTCCGTTTTGGAGTGTCAGAGGACAAGTTGGGACATGCCCAGCTCTCCACAATTTCTCTTATACTCACTCGACTGGTAAGCCACTGAAAGCCGAGATAGGCATGGGAGTTTTTCCTTCCCACTGTCGCCAAGTGCTTGCTCATAGGGGGTCGTTTTGACCGTTGGGGTTTTTCTGTGATTATTGTATGGCTTTTGCCTTGCAATATAAAGCGCCTTGGGGCAACTGTTGTTGTGATTTGGCGCTATATAAATAAAATTGATTTGATTTTTGATTTGATGATACCCAGCTTTATCTATCCATGAAGCCAGAGGACACACACCAATTAGTTAAACTGCAGGAATGTCTTTCAGACATAAAGACATGGATGACCTCTAATTTCCTGCTTTTAAATTCAGATAAAACTGAAGTTATTGTACTTGGCCCCACAAATCTTAGAAACATGGTGTCTAACCAGATCCTTACTCTGACAGACAGAGAGAGGCAGAGAGACAGACAGAGAGAGGGACAGACAGACAGAGACACAGACAGAGAGACAGAGACAGACAGACAGAGAGAGACAAGCAGACAGAGAGAGAGAGACAGACAGAGAGAGAGAGAAAGACAGACAGAGAGACAGACAGACAGAAAGACAGGCAAAGAGACAGGGAGAGAGAGAGAGACAGATAGACAGAGACACAGACAGAGAGGGACCATATTTTCACCCTGATTGACAATCAAATAAACAAAAACAAAGACAAACTATTCTCCTGTTTGTTGATTTCAAAAAGCATTCAATTCCATTTGACCCAAGGGTCTGCTGTCCAAACTGTTGGAAATGTTATGTGTCGGACGCAGCTCGGAGAACCAACCAACGTTTGAAGGACCCAGTATGAAATAAGCAGAGCACGGTACAAAGGCTAACTGAATTTAATACATAACAGTGATGTGATACAAAACAACAAAAGAGTGTGCGGTCTGGCGTGGTGGTGATACGGTGCGCTCCCAGCAGCGCTAACGGTCCGGAGCCAGAAGCCGTTCGGACCCAAGGACCCCGCCGACACCCCCCAGGTGGCCGCAACAAACCGAGTCTGTGAAAGAAGGAACCATTATGTGAGTCCACACTCTACACACAGAGAGACCACTCAAAGGTGTACATAAACAGCAAACACTTCCTGGCTTAATTACTAATCAGCTTCCCAACCTGCAGGCATGGAACATCCAGTTCACAAAACTCCACTGCAGTGGAAGCCGATACATGACTAACGTACAGCTCAATATAATAAGGTGTGAGGGACACCACATTTACTGACTGTATAAACGTTAGTCACAAAATCTAACGTACCTCAGGAAGTGTGCTGACGAGCGTGAGACCTCACCCCCTCCTCTTTCACAGACCGTGCATCAAACCCTGGACGTTCTCTGCATCCACTGATGATGAGATGGCTCCCGAGACGACGATCTCACCCGTCTGGTCACAAGGTCGAGTCTCTGGCAAATACACACTGTATACTGCACTCTTAAATGCCACCATGTTCCAATCCATATAGATGCACCACAGCTGTGAGTCCTGACGAGCCGCAGGTGATCAGGGTGAGGTCCTGATAACCTCAGCAACACAGCCACTCAGTCCCAAATGCAAGCCACCTGGAAGGAAAACCAAAAGACAGAAACAAAAAGGCAGCCAGGCCCCCCCAGCCATACAACAGGAAAGTGGGGTTGGAGCACAAACATATGACATCATAAAGTCAATGTACACAAACAAGTGGGACAAACAGACTTCTTTCCCCAAAGCAGGGTCGTAGACAGGGACGCAGACAGGGACGCAGTTTGAGCTGTGTTTGAGCAGTTTCTGTGTACTTTAAAACTAAAACATATAGCTGATATTTTCACTTTGTAAAATGAGACATGGTGTTAATTATAATAACTTGTCCAGAATTAGTTTGTTTAAAAGTTTAACCATAAGTCAAAACTGTCTGCCTGTGCTAGACTCCAGTGAAATGACCGCCAGGTGTGAAAAAAGTGATTTCTCTCTCTCTCTCTCTCTCTCTCTCTCTCTCTCTCTCTCTCTCTCTCTCTCTCTCTCTCTCTCTCTCTCTCTCTCTCTCTCGCTCCTTTCTTTCTGGTAGTCAGCTCTTCTCTGCTGACAGAGGATTGACCACTGCCTTTCATAGCTGTCTGTCTGCTACAAAACGTGTAACAGGCAGGCACTAAAATAATTTTTTCCCGCTTTATAAATGTTTTTAACTGTTAAGCTTTATTCACTATGCCCACAAAAACATGTTAGCGGTCTGAAAGTTATCAGTACAAAATTTATCTGAAGCTAATTGGTCCGCAGATGGTTTTCAAAGTTATCTGAAAAGCTGATCCGCTAACGAAAAAGTTAGCTTCAATAATTAGTGGATTAATGGAACTGTGCCCACCACTGCTCACATTGGATAAAATGTCCCGTCCGATCACAATGTATTTCCAATAAAAAACCCTGAGCAGTCTGGACGTACAGACCTACAAATTAAAGTTCAGCTCTGACACTTGCAGATTTGAGGAAAGTGGGACCGGAGTCATTTCCCTGATTAAAAGTCCGTTTTATTTTTTTCACTCTGTGCTCAGACTCGGACCTGATGTGCACCTGTTAAATCAGACACAAAAAGCTGTGACTGACACTTTGCTGCTTTCAATCCTTCGTCTCCCTTCATATTATAACAGTTTTTACAGTGCACACTGATTAAAAATGGATCAGAAAAGACCGCAACTTTACAGCACAAAGTTGATAAAAGAGGAAAATGTACAGCTTATCTTTGATTTGGAGGTGATGATTGTAAAAATAAAAGCTTGTTGAGGGTCAAATGAGTCCAGAACAAAGCATAATCCAGAGACAAAACTGTCACACACGTCATAGCATGACACAGAGTTAAAGAGCTGCAGCTGCATAAATCAGGCTTTAAATTAATTAAATAAATCATAAATTATAAATTTATGCAAATTTGATAGCTTAACTATTTTTATATTTATTTTGATAGCACCTGTACCCGGATGTGTTGTTGTATGTGGTTAAATGATTTTAAAAAAGGTTGAAAACATTAAAGGTTCATTCAGTAGTTCAGCGCAGTTGGAACCAATATGGCGCCATGTTCTGAGTTGACACCACTCTCCCTATCAAGGCACTCTACTAAAAATCAGTCCACCCTGCCTTCACTGCGCAGGCGTCATTAGCCGCGGTTTACGCTTTATCGCCTCATTTCTGCTTCAAACTGCCTCCGGGCATCATCTATCTCAGCAACAATATCTGAAGCTTTTGTACAACAATCAATTCCACATAAATTCAACATTATTTCATCATAAAAGACGGATGATGTGATCAGAGCACCACAGGTGCACGAGCTGCTAGCTGATGTGTTCACTGAGCGTGGGTCATTTCAAAGCGTCATGGAGTTTCGCCTCATTTCTGCTTAAAACTAACTTTAGAATGAGGTAAGATGTTTTATTTTGTCCAGTTAATCCATTTGATCGCTTTGGGTGAAGAGACTGTCTCAGACGTGCTGCTATGGTCCGAAATGATCCATGCGCAGTGGAGGCAGGGTGCACTGATTTTTAGGGGGGACCGTTCAGTCTGCGACACCGGGCATCACTCTAGTGGACACAGAAATCAAAGGCCTGTTTTTGGCAGATGACCTGGTGTTGTCTTGTCTCCAACCAAAGAAGGACAACAACAACAACTTGACCTTAGACACTGTTTCTCCCAAACCTGGGCCTCGACAGTGAATCTAACCAAGACAAAAATGATGATATTCCAAAAAGGACCCAGCCTCCAGCCACACAAATATAATTTCTTCCAGCATCAGACGGTACTGGAACACAGAAAAAACTACACCTACCTCAGAATAAACATCAGCACCACAGACAACTTCAACAAAGCTGTAAATGACCTGAGAGATGAGGCAAGAACGGCTTTTTATGACATCAAAAAGAACATCAAAGTAGACATCCCAATTCAAATCTGGCTCAAAGTATTGGACTCTGTCATGGAACCCATTTCTCTTTATGGTTGTGAGGTCTGGACCTGCTCACCAAGCAAGATTTAGCAAAATGGGACAAACATCAAACTGAGACTCTGCATGCAGAATTCTGCAAATCCATCCTCCACGTCCAACGGAAAACACCGAACAACACATGCAGAGCAGAATTAGGATGATACCCACTAATTATTAAAGTTCAAAAGAGAGCAGTTAAATTTGATGAGCACCTTAAAAATCATGACCCCAGTATGCTGCATAACAAAGCCCTGATCCACAGAGAGACCGTAGAGAGAGACGCCCCCTCAGCCAGCTGGTTCTGGGACTCTCTACACAAACACAAATCCTGTTAGACTAAACCAAATTATAAGAAAACAACAAGAAAACTATGTGATGCTTAAAAAAAAAAAAAAAATCAACCAAACCCGGAGTAAATTGGAATGCTGTTTGTCCCTAAACAGACAGAACTCGGTGGCAGAATAGCTGAGCACTGTGACCAACCCAAAGCTCAGGAAATCCTTGACCATGTACAGACTCAGTGAGCACAGCCTGGCCGTGCAGAAAGGCTGCCACAGACAGTCCTGGCTCCCCAGAGAAGACAGACGGTGCACCCACTGCTCACAACACCAGGTGGAGACCGAGCTGCACTTCCTGACCACCTGCCTGCTGCACCAAGACATCAGAGACACGAACAGAGACACAGATCACAAACACCCAAACAGACTCTGAGAGCAACATCAACAAACTTCACTATCTGTTGGCTGAAGGACATCAAACACAGCAGCAAGGTTTGAGACATGAAAAGAAGGAACAGCGGACACAAACCACCGTAAACCCAAAACAGGAAATGAAACCACTACGTCTCTTTATCTATGTATAACACATTTCATAGGAGAGTATATTTTTACACAGAAAGCACAATTTTTATTATTTCAATCCCGCATCTCCTGTTTACACATTTATTCACTGCAGAATATTAACTGTATTGTACATCTACTTAATTCTTATTTGTTGCTCAACATGACACTTTGACAATGAAAATGTATGTTTCCCATGTCAATAAAACTCCACTGAAATGAAATGTGTGAGAGAGAGAGAGAGACAGACACAGAGTCAGCAGCTGAAGCAGCTCATCTGTGTCCTCGCCAGAAGAGAGAAACTGTTGTTTCCACTTTTGTCATCCTTGTTCTCGTCTCTCATTAAATCCTTGATATCCTCTTCTTCCTTTTTTTCCTCTGCAGGTCATTGTGGTAAATTACAGATCACACTGAACCGTTGTATATTAAAATAAATGTTTGATTATATATAGTATAAATATTTATTTTGTTTATTTATCTACCAAATTGTAGATGCGTGTGTGAAGATGGATGTGTGTCTTGGTGAGGACGCTGACCAGGCGTCTCAAACAGGCCCCGCCCATCATTAAATACACAACATGATGATTTTCTTCCTGCACATGGAACCAGAAGGTGTCTCAGATTTGGAAAAACCCTCAGTGAACGAATGAACACAGGGATAAATGGCGATGGAGTCACGAGGTCAAAGGTTAGAGGTGTTTGTCTGCAGGAGAATGACTTTGTATCAAACGAACCGACAGTGAGACTCCGATGAGGAGGATGACTGGCACTGTGAGGGAGCGTCAGCTTTGACAGTTTGGTCATGTGACCTGTTTCTCTGTGTAGGTTGCAGCACGCAGGTGCCTCTGCATTCAGGACACGTCAGGGACATGCCCACATGGACCGGTGTTCAGCCGGGTGGTTGTCATCCAGGACTCAAGGCGGCTCTGTGTGTCCTTGGATGGTGGACACTCCCACACTGGACTTGAGATCACCGGTGGACTGGTTAGTTCCCCTGTGGTTAGTTCCCCTCTGGTTGGTTCAGAGTCCGCTCACTCTGCTTAAATATGTGACAGCTTTAGTTTGAATTCAGAAAAACTGTTTGGACTAAAGGTTGGTATTTGTGTCCCGGCAGATTTAAAGTGTTTAGAAGCTGTTAATCCTGACGGGTGACACAAACAAATGCACCTCGAGCCTCCAAGTGCCTATTTTTACCATCAGCATCTCAAACACGCGTCAACCCAGATTCAAGCTAACTTTAGCGGCTAACAGCTCATTAGCATTCTGTAAAGCAGTTAACAGAGCTGCAGGTTTGATTCCTTCACGTCACAGTGCATTCTTCCTTTGTGTGTGTGTGTGTGAGTGTGTGAGTGATGGTTCAGGTGTTTTTTGTTTTATTTGGTAATAACAAGTACAAGTGTAGTATAATAAGAGCTATGATTGGAGACGAGCGAACAGAAGACACCTGATGTCACAAAGTAACAAAATCAAATCTCTGATTCAATTCAATTTCAAATTATTTAATTTATATAGTGCCAAATCACAACAAAGTTGCCTCAAGGTGCTTCACACAAGTAAGTCTAACCTTACCAACCCCCAGAGCAAGAACACAGGCAACAGTGGTAAGAAAAAAAACCCTCTGATGATTTGAGGAAGAAACCTCAAGCAGACCAGACTCAAAGTGGCGACCCTCTGCATGGGCCATGCTACTGAAACAATTAACAATACGAATATACAGGAAATTTTGGGAAATTTTGCTGGTGCACAGGATGAGAGGCCTGCAGAAACAGACACCACACCCATCTCTGGATAGAGCCACACCACAAACAGACAGAAAAAACAGAATCAGGCATCAGAAAGTCAACAAATACAGTATAATTTATCAGCATTAAACAACAAGAAAATCAGAAGAAATACTAAGGTGATCGCCGGCCACTAGCCCTAAGCTTCACTAACAGACCCAGACTTTAGATAAAGTTGAGGTTGCAACCCGCTCCATTTCCTAATAAAATGAATTAAAAGAGTAAAAAAGCATAGTAACATACTATGCCAGTATGCTAGCCATATGAAAGGGAAAATAAGTGCGTCTTAAGTCTGGACTTAAAAGTCTCTACAGAATCTGTTTCAATTAAACGTTTTTATGTTATAACAAATTTATGAATTACACTCCGACTGTGTCTCACACAACCAGAAGAGGACAGTAAAAACATAAAAAATATCTCAAACATATACATCTACTACTAATGTATATGTGTGCGTGTGCATAAATCTACAGTGATGCAAATAAGTATTTGATCCACTGTCAGTTTTGCAAGTTGTCCCACTTACAAAGAATGTAGAGGTCTGTCATTTTTATCATAGCTACACATCAACTGCGAGAGACAGAATCTCAAAACGAATCCAGAAAATCACATTGTATTGCTGATATGGACTGGAATCCATGTGACCCTCAACTTTTTCCCAGTACCTGCACTGGCCACACAGCCCCACAGTATGATGGAACCACCTCCAAATTTTACTGTAGGTAGCAAGTGTTTTTCTTGGAATGCTGTGTTCTTTTTCAGCCATGCATACCACCCCTCGTTATGTCCAAATAACTCAATTTTAGTTTCATCAGTCCACAGCACCTTATTCCAAAATGAAGCTGGCTTGTCCAAATGTGCTTTAGCATACCTCAAGTGACTCTGTTTGTAGCGTGTTTGCAGAAAAGGCTTCCTCTGCATTATAGCATCATACAGCATCTCTGTGCAAAGTGCGCTTTACAGTTGAACGATGCACAGAGACACTATCTTCAGCAAGATCATGTTGTAGGTCTTTGGAGCAGGTCTGTGGGTTGACTATGACTGTTCTCACCATCCTTCGCTTCAGCTTATCTGAGATTTTTCTTGGCCTGCCACTTCGGGCCTTAACTAGTACTGTGCCTGTAGTCTTCCATTTCCTCACTATGTTCCTCACAGTGGAAACTGACAGCTGAAATCTCTGAGAGAGCTTTTTGTATCCTTCACCTAAACCATGATGTTGAACAATCTTTGTTTTCAGGTCATTTGAGAGTTGTTTAGAGGCTCCCATGTTTCCACTCATTAGAAGAGATGCAAAGAGGGGAAACACAAATGGCCACCTTAAATACCCTTTCTCATGATTGGATTCACTTGTGTAAGGAGGTCAAGGGTCAATGAGCTTATCAAACCAATTTTGTGTTCCAATAATTAGTACTAAATGTATTCAAATTAATAAAATGACAAGGGTGCCCAAATTTATGCACCTGCCCAATTTTGTTTAAATAATTATTGCACACTTTCTGTAAATACTAAAACTTCATTTCACTTCTCAAATATCACTGTGTTCATCTGCTATATGATATATTTAACTGAAATTTCTGATCCGGACAACCAATGATTTATAAAGGAAAGTCATGAAAATTATCAGGGTGCCCAAACTTTTGCATACAACTATAAATATAAGAGACAATGATATAACGTTAAAGGTGACTTGTTTTATTATCTTTACTTTCCATTAGACATGATGGGCCCTATCTTGAAAATCTTTTTGCGCATAATCTGAGCACAGTTTTGGGTGACGGGCTTAAAGTGGTTGTAGTTACTGTCTGAATTAGTAACAGATGTGTTTGGGCACAACATGAAATAAACCAAAAGTGTGATCTTTATGAACCGGGGTGTTCCAGCAACAGACAAACTTTTATTTAGAAAGTGGACTCAAGCAAGAGGTTCTTCTTGTGTGCAACAGCAGGGAGCAGACACTAAAGCTCCCTGAGGTGAAGCATTAGAGTTTAGTATTATTGCATTTGTTGTTATTAACTCTGTTTCAGGTATTTGAATATTGCACAGTATAAATATCTGCTTCACGATAGCAGCACATCAGCATCAGTGCAAAAGGGCTGCGAGTGCAGTCACCATTTAAAGAATGCAGACTCTTTCAGGCACAAGACAATAACATTAAACGTGTGAAACTGGAGGTTTTCTGTCAAATTCTGTTTCCAGTATTCTCACGCCAGTAAAATTAAGTATTCCAGTGTATAGAACTGAGTGCCACCTAGTGGCGAGGCTGCAGACTGCAGTATGTGGTCATTAACCTGTAGTTTTCAGGTTTGAAGTCCTTCTATTGAGAAAAACTTTGGACCTAACCAGTTGCTGGATAAAATATGGTGCGTTCGTAAACACACCCCTTATTCTCTAACCCCGCCCATAAGTTTTAACCAATCGTGATAAGGACAACCAATCAAAATATATTTTGGCTCCAAATGATGGTCTTGAACAAAGTTCTTTCTACAAGTTTATTGAATGTTTTACTACAATACACATAGTTCACGCAGTTGTCAGCGTAGTGATGAAGTCTCTACATGGTGGAGTTATCGCTACGGGTCAAGCAGAGCGAAATAAAACAGAGATAACTGAGCGAAGTCAGCGTCTACAGGTCGTCTGCTAGTTTACTTACAGGAGGAACAATATTCAGCACATGTATGTTAGGGAGGATAAAGCAGGCGAGAGGGTGAGTCGAAAGTCCTCCTCCTGCGGGAACGTGATGGCAATCACCAACTCGGCGTGGACACACAGCCGGACCCGATCCGGACACACACAGCAGGACCTGATCCAGACTGGGTTTTTATTCTAATTCATGTTATTAAGAATCTCTGCAGCATTTCGTTGCTCCTCCGGTCTGATTGTTCAGCAGCGGCCTGTGAGGAAGACGACGGTGAACGGCTGTGGATTCACAATGTGAAGCCCTGAGATGTTTTTAATGCCACTAATTATAGCATAAAATAAAATAATAAATATAATAAAAGAAATGCTTTAATACCAGGATGAGGTCACACAACCGCACAGGATCCTTCACTTCACACCAATTTTCCATCAGAAAACATTTTCAAATTGAACTCACCATGATCAAAAACATTTTTCCCAATGGCCGACAAGAACAATGGCGAAGGATGGACGGACTGATATATATGCACACACACACACACACACACACACACACACACACATATATATATATATATATATATATATATATATATATATATATATATATATATATATATATATATATAAATGTGCGATACCGATTTATCTGCCGATATACACATAAAAATGAAGATAATTCAGAATATGTTCTTATTGTTTTAATCAAAATATAGCTGGGGTTTAATGTCTTACAGTTTATTAGAAACAACACCCAGAAGACACGTCACGCTGCCTTCACTCAGATTGACAGTCGTCATGCTGCATAAAACAGACTTCCTGTCTTGCGACCACTTAATATGAACAACTGGTCACTTTTCATCTGTAAGCAGTGCTGTAAGATCGCCCTCTGCTGGACAAACTACAGAATGACACATTTCCAACAGTCAAAGTGTTTTCTGCAGTTTATTCTCTAAAATTAAAAGTTTTCATCTTGGCAAAAATAACACCGATATATCAATATGTTTGTAATTGCTCAATGTTATCAGCCCGTTGACAGACTGGTGGCGCTCTAATTTAAACAAATGCCAGGTGTCAAAATATTTCCCATCTTTCCTTCTCACTCTGCTTTGGTTGAAATGTTTTCTCATTTCTGATTTTGAGCAGATTCATGATTAAAACCCCAATCTGCCACTGAGTATATGGTGTGTATATATAAGGTGGCCCAGTGGGGCGCCAACGCTCCCAAATTGAACCCGAGTAAATCCAAAATGGCCTCTAAGATGGCTGCTGTTGTGAAATTATTTAAAATGTTCCCACGTGCGATGATTTAATTTGGGTTTTGTGTTGAGCTCTCAACCATTTTTAGAGAGTTCAAAGGTCAGTCCCAAAGCGACAGAACACCTCAACATACCAAATCAAGGTCATTTTGAAGGTCAAATCTTATAGTTTCCCAAAACAGTCTTTAGGTTCAGCGACTGATCAGAGTCGGACTTCATCCCTTCGTTGCTGATCCAAAGTCACGCTGCTTTCCTCTGTCCTGATTGGCTGGTCAGGATTCCTGTCAGAAGAATGGCAACGGTCTGCTCCTCCCGGACTGGTGCCTGCTCAGCCGGGGGCTCGTCTACGGACAGTCACGGACTCTGTCCAACTCTGAAAGTTGCTGCTGCAGTTTCAAAGTTTCTTTAGTCGAGCTAATGTTATGATTTTGCCCACAAGCAGTCGCACGTATCGAGATCCTGTGAACAAAATCAGCAAAAGAACTGTTGTCTGATTTGAACTAAACTTAGTTGAATGATTGAGGGTCAAAGAAAGACAACGTAATCAAAGCCAAAAATCAAGCTCGTAGGTCAAGGTCAACATTTTGATCTAATGCTTATGTTTGCAAGAATTTTTATTTTCAGGAAGTCGTTAAAGATTCCTATGACATCACTATCAAATGTAGATCATGGTGTCTAATCGCTTGAATTTCTTCCCATCAGGGGTCAGAATTCTAAATTGTTTCCAGACGGTGTGAATTTTGATCATCTTTTTAAAATCATATTAAATTATAGTGGTGCCAAAGAAAATTATTTTTATTATTTAAGTCTTTAAAAACCGAGAGGACGTGCAGCTTTAAGGACAGAGTGTTTGATTTTGGACGGAACCAGAACAGAATTCAAATATGAAGGTGACACTGAATCACAAAGAGCTAATTTGCATGAGCTGGTGTTAAATGTGTCATGGGGTGGGTGTGGCACTCTGAGTTTATCCTCTGATGTGTTTTTTTTAGTTGGACAACTGTGATTTGTTGACGAGGGAGACTTGTGGCCGCGGGGGGTTGTCTTCTTTTAAAAACACTCAATAAGATGTTATGAGTCATTTCAAAATACAGAGAGAACAAAACATTTTATAAATATTCTGCTGCATTAATTATTTTCAGTATATGAATTTTGATCTTGATGGAAGAATAAGTGGAAGTGAAAGAATTGATCCTGTATCAGAACTAAACAGCTGATAATGGCGAGAAAATCTACTTCCTGCTTCACTAAAGGCCAGTGTTTTTTTCTCGACAAACTCTAACAGCAGATCGTACGTAACATGAGTATCGTAACTATCGCTAGAGGTAGGAATCGCAAAACGACATCATGTTGGATCACGACGAGTTAGCTGCTGTTTTGGGTGGGTGATTAAGGGTGTGGCTGCGGTGCGGAGACGGAAAGACGAAATGTGGTGAAGGATGGGTAGCATCACTTTACCTGTATGATGATGTCATACAGATGCAACAACACGGCATCAAAGGCGTGAGAAAAGGTTTCTCCTGACAGGCTGCAGCTGAGGATAAGTGGCAGGTTTTTCTCCTCTGCTGATGCAGACTTTAGATTCGGAGAAACCACCTCGTTGTCTTTGACGTCTGTGAACTGTGACACATTCGGACGTGTCGGGGGCGTGCATGCACAATGCGAGTCTTCTCTTACAAGCAAATTCTTTTTTTTTTTTAAGCTTCCACATGTCAGCAAAATGTGTGCATGGCGGCGGCGCAAACACACAAACAGCTGCTGGGTTACAGCACGATTATTTACAGCGTGTGTGCACAAAGTCATCAGCTGTGGAGTCGGCCCGCTTTAAATTCAACCACTTCAGCAGGTAACCAGACGACCATCAGAGACACACCGATGGTCTGCTGCAAAGGTTTACCTCCCACACGGCTGAACCGGACCGGACCCCAAAGTGAGGCCTAATCACAGGTGCGGGGCTGGAAACTACAGGGATGAGAGGGCGGGGTCTAAGGAGATGACTACAGGTCTACAGATCTTCATCATCATCTTCATCACTGATGCAGGGACGAGGACAGAGGCTGCATGCAGATGGAAGGATGGAAGGGGCGGGGCTTTGGGCGTGTACAGTGTTTGGTCGTCTTCTGCAAAAAAACACACAAGAAAAAAAGATCAAAGCTGCCAAGTGACATCAAAGTAAAAGGAAATCAAAGTAAAAGCCCCAAATTTATTTTTGTCAATATCTTAACTGCAACAAATTATCATTTTATTACTGTATTTTCGGAGTAAAAGTCACTTTTTTATAGTTTGGGAGATCCTGCAACTTCTACTCAGTTGCAACTTACATACAGAAGAATCAAGTATTTGTCATTCATATTAATAATTATAGTAGCTATTTATAATTGGACTTTCACAGAATCAAAGGATGAAACAAAATAAATTCCAATAATAAAAGAATAAATGCCAATAATAAGACGTACACAACAACAACAACAACACGCAAAAATGACACAAATTAATGAGCTGATGATACAGAAAAAGATGCAACTTATTGTCTGGAAAATACAGTACTAATGATAAATTAATTATTTCATGATCTCTCAAATAATTATTTAATTTATTTTAAAAAATCTGAAAATAAGAATATCTTCAGACATAAATGTGACTTCAAATGAGTTTTATTGACAAAAACCTGAAACACAAAAATATTCAGTTGGCTTTTGGTAAGTTTGTCACATCTACATTATAACAGCCAAGTGGCCTCTGAGTGCGTACAGCTTTGATCACGGCAAAACCGGGGAGAGCTGACATTTTCTGTTTGGTGTCTTTATGTATTTTGGGTCAAGGATGAACGGCACCAAAATAGAACATTGATAGGACAAATATTTTGGAGAAACTACAGATATTACCAACAACACTGAACAACGGATGTTGCCAACTACATTCTGGAATCACAAGGCCATTCCAGCAAGGGGTAGTAAATCATATGTATATTATTAAAAGTGTGAGTGCGTGTGTGCATGATTTTTAGTAAGTTCAATGTAAGTACATAATATAATTGTAAATACATTAAAAATACATGCATGACATAAGAAAGTGAAAACACTTATTTTCAATGTGGTCCATTTAAAAATCAAATGACAAAATAGAAGTAGAAATAATAATAATAATCATAATAATAGTGTGCATATGATAACAAGAACCTAAACAATTTATAAATCCATTAAGGCAGTAAATTAACATAAAAAATGACATAATTAACAGGAAATAAAAGGGTTCGAGTTCTACTTCTAAAAACTGTTGAGGTCTAAGGTTCGAAAAACATTCTGGACTCACAAGACTTTCCAACGCATTATAGAAACTCTGCATAATTTATTGCCATCCTTGAAAAATGTCAGCTGCCTATTTTATAAACACGACCCAATCTAGAGCCTGTGGATCCCCACGGACAACACGCTAGTTAATTATTTAAAATCAGTTCAAATACAGCCGATATCTGGTTTGAAACTGGTTTTTTTTACACATTTTAAAAGCAGCATTAAATCTGGTGATACAAAATCAGTTTGAACTCTGCAAAATGACAACATTATTGTTGGTTTAGAGATTCATATATAAAATAAAAGATGAGAAAATATCTGTTTGAAACCTTTAGTTTATGTAAACACATTTAAACTGGCAGTAAATTACTGACTACAAGCTGCGGTACTTTTGCAGAAATTTTCAGTCAAGATTTTGCAGTAAATTAAATAACTATAAGTGTGTATAATGACTTCACAGTGAACAAAGTCACTGATTTTCTGTGATACAGCAGCAGGTGTTTATTTAATGATAATAAATGTGGTGTTATTCACTTGTACATTACTTCTATCACAGATGTTTCCAGTCATTATTTTACAGCAAATTGTGAAGATTTAAAATCTAAAATAAATTTTAGTTGACACCACTTCCCCACAATGGAGTTCAATTCAAAATATACAGAATTTTATTTTATTTTTTTTAATAGTGTCTGTGTGCAGAATAATATAAAAGACCTTTGTTCTTGTTGTTGTGTACTTTGTTATTGAGACCAGGGGAAAAGTGATCTTAATAAAAATTTAAAACTCTTTTAAGATAAGACATTTTTGATGGACATGTGCACCACGAAGGCCACAAAGAAGAACAAAATTACATCATTTTCTATGTTGATATCATTTTTCAGCACTTCAGATGAAATCATTTATATCAGCAACACATTATTCTGGCATGTATTATTTTAATGAATGCGTGTGTTCGGTACCGTTCTATTAACTCGCGGCGGTCTCCTGCTGAAGGATGTATTGCCTGTTTGAATCATCCACCTCACTGCCACAGTGAACTTCACTCCTGTTAACGCATGCACACACGCACACACACACACACACACACGGCCGACAAATCGCACGTGAAACATTTCATCGGATCCCGATTGAACGCCAATGATCAGAACGAAGGTTCTGGGTTTGCGTTTTCTCACCTGTTGTCATTGATGTCTCGCGTCTCACTGATGGTGTTGCCTGAAATAAACACAACAGCACGTTGATCTGATTTTTAATTTACTGTTTAGAATAATGAGTCAATTTGAATAAAACATACTTGTGTGGAAGAAAATGAAGTGCACACTAGAGGCTGACATTTTTTCGGGAATCTCACAGGTCACGGGATTCCCGTGGGATTCCCATTGGATAGGAGTCAACTTTGCTATTTATCCCATGAATGGGACGGTATGGGATTAAACGTTCACGGGAGCAGGTGGGAGCGGGAACCAAGGTTTTAGGCAGCAAGCCGTCCTGCCATCATCTGGGTGGTCAATTTTTGAAAAAGAAGGCCGAAAGCGGTTCTTCTCGGGACGGACGTCTCCTACCCTCGAGCCTGCCCACACGTCACCTTGTACATTTTGATTGTAATCCAAATTCTGTATTTGTCTGTATTCTCGTTGTGCACATTTTACAACAGTAAAGTGTTGTATTTTGGCTCATCTATTGTCTGTTCATTTGTGCCCCCTGTTGTGGGTCTGTGTCGTTACACTTTCCCAACATGATGTGGAGAAACTCTGTAGTGATGTTCAGAGGCAGAAATTGCATAAAGCAGCTGAGAACTCTGAACTTTTAACAGGCTGTTATTTTCCAAAGTTATTTATTTTAGATGGCTTAATGTCATTTTATGTTCAAGCACAAAACATGACAGAGGAGGAGAAAAAAAAAGAGGAAATGAACTCTAGTTTGAATAAAAATACAAGCTGCTGATTTTTATTTTTCAAAGTTATTAGGCTGCAGCTCTGCGTTTCATTTATTTCAAAGTAAGTTACCTGTTATTATTTTCAAAAATCATGAGAGTCAAATCAGCACTGTTCAGTTTTTCCTTCACGTTTGTGTATTTTTTCCTTCTTTATAAGAGTTTGGTATTTGTGTTTGTTCTACAAAGTTTGAAAAAACAATAAAATGTTAACACTTTTCTTTATAGCAGTTCTGTAATTTCAGAAATGCAACAGAAACAACCACAAATCAGAAAAAGTTGGGACTGTAAAATAAAGATTAAAAATAAAAATGTTGCACTATTCCCAGTTTCTCCACTCACACCCACAGAAGCCAAAAGTTCTTCCAGAGTTGTCTTGGTGGCTTCCCTCACTTGTCTTCTTCCAGCATGGACATTTAGTTTTTGAGAACTGCCTACCTGACACAGATTTACCATAAAGTGCCACACTGTTTGTACTTCTGAATGATTGATATAAATGAAGTTTAAGACAAATTCAGTGAGTTGGAAATTATTATTCATCTGACATTTCTCAAGAAAACTGGCTGTAAAAAGTATTAATTATTTCTTACATTTAGAATAAACTGCCCTGTCCCAACCTTTTTTTCCTTGGAAAATGCTGTAGGCCTTAAATGTAGGAATGGATATATATTAACAAATAAAATAAAGCTGACCTCACAAAACATAAAATATGTTGGTTTCATACAGTCTGCAGTTAAAGAAATAGAAGTCAAAGTAAATGTCAGGATCATTACATGTCCATCACCACATTTTGAAAAACTGTAAGACCACAAGCCATGGATTATTTATGTTTTATGTCTTTTAGTGAAGTTTTTTTTTTTATTAAGGCAATAACTGCCTCCCTGTATTACCACAGATTAACTATTTCTGTTGCCATATCTTCTGAAATAAAACTGCAGAACACTAAAGCCTAAAAACTAAAAAAGGAAAAAATGGGAGCAGTACAGGAGCGGGAGTCATTCTGAATGGGAGCAGGATGGGAGTGGGAGTCATTTTACCAGGAGTGGGACGGGACAGGATTTTTTTTTCCCTCTGGAAATTCCCCCCAGATTAATATGCTCAAACAAACAAACCGACACTATCATGTTTGGATTTCAGCAGAAAATTAATTTGATCAGTTTAGCAAAATTTGAAAGGGCGTACAGCTTTAACACCTAAATTCCATCAGACGTGGTTGTGGCAACCCCATCAGGCAGTTGACATGGAGGGGAAACTACCTGTAAGGAGCAAAACCTTTTTTTGTTGTTTTTTTTTCGTAACAGTCGGTTCACTGGATTTGTATTTTGGGTACTTTGGACCTGTGCAGACTGATAATGTGTGCTTGTTTGTGAGATCGTACCGTTGTCAATGTTGAGTGGGAAGGACTCCAGAATGTCACCGGTATATCTGCCTGCTCTGTATCCCAGCGCCGTGGAAACTCTGTGAAACACCACACAAGATATTCAAACATAGAAATCAGAGTTCATACATTAGATTGGGTTTGTTGTTGTTTCAGTCTGAAGAACATCTATCTGCTGTTTCTGGAGATACTTTATTCGCCCGTCAGAGTGCCCAGGGCCCGCCACGTGGAATTCTGCCTGAAGATGGGCCAATGCACAGGCACGGACAATATTGTCTTCATCGGAATACCAGTTATAGTAAAATGTCTGATTTCATCACAAATAAAACATAAACCACAAATAACTCACCT